>NC_140587.1:550853512-551088512 GCF_964204655.1 Triturus cristatus | reverse complement strand
AATTCCCGCTGTTTCCACCGAATTCGTTGGAATCCCAAGAAGAGGAACCACTTGAGAAAACGCGGGGCGAGTGTGTTCCGTAGTCCCCCCTGCTCCCGCGTTGCATTTAACTTTTAATCGTTTCGGCAGTCCGCCGAAATGTAAACGAGTTACCGCCTCACCTTCTGCCTGCCCGTGAGAGAAAATATTTCCTACTCCCCGCGCTCCCAGCCACCAGGTCACCAAACTTAAAATGGTGGCTGGGGAGGCGCGCAACTAGCCTATATAGCCCTTGGGCTACTTTTGCCGTAATTGGGCTGCATTTGGGCTATCCCAAAATGCAGCCCAAACTCACAAAATGGCCGCTACGGCCACTCCCCCCCCTCCCCCTCCCAATCTGCCCGGGAGGCAGACCTCGCTGTGCTCGGCTGCCCCCCAAGCTCCCACTGCGGCACACGTTTCGGTTCACCCTACTCGTAAACACAGGTGAGAACGGAAGGCGAGAATTGTTTGTGCGTACAGAGGTCGGCTGGTTTGGTGTCCGAGAAGGTGGAGGAAGTACCAGAGGCGCAACTAGAGCCAAATTTCGGGGGGGGCTGAGCAAAAATTTCGGGGGGGACTGAACTTTAAGCATTTGGCAGAGTGGAGCTGCAGGGGCTCTTAGAAGGGGTGAAACAACAGCAAGGCCTCATTAACATGCTAATGGTCGTTTAAAGACCTGTGAAGTGCTCGGGTGCGGCTGCTTTTTTGCCCGGGAAGGTGTCTCATCCCGGGCTGCCGCACACGACGGGGGGGGGGGGGGGGGCTGAAGCCCTTTGAGTCCAATGGGTGTTGCGCGCCTGGGAAGTACCTTTGTTTTCATGGATATTACGGACGTCATCATGCACACACTGCCGCAAGCACATCACTCGGCAGAGCAGACTCCCAAGGGAGAGAGGTGCTTCGTGAGTGAAGAGGAAAATGGGGCAACGCAGATTGCATTCCGGATGAGTGACTGGGCTGGGATCTCCTGCGTCCTGTGGCTACGCCCACCGTCCCACGTGCACGCTAACCGTAGCACATGCATGCACGTAGGCCATTATGTGGCGTACCACGCACAGCTGACGCCATATGCATAGTGCTGAGATGCTGCTGTTGTCGACTTGTCTTGCAAAGGGCCTCGCCACGGTACATAGCTGCCATGGTTTCAGATTGCCATGTGTGACATTTTTATAATTTCAGTGAAATTATGAGTGACATCTCAACGACTATGAGTGACACTTTCTCGCGAGCAAAAATCCTGCAATGAAGACTAGGGAAACTTCTAAATATCAGAAATTACAGCCATTTGAGCAATAAGAAACTACAAGAAATTCTTGAAACTGCTGAAGAGCACCAGAAATGGAAGGGCACTAACCCAGTAGTGCTCCCTCCTGTAACCTGTCAGTACTGTAAACAAATGTGTAACCATTGATATTAAACAAGTCTTTTAGACTTGTGACATGTATTTTATACCAATATGACATACAGCGAAATAAACACATCCTGCCAAGAGAAAACAGGCAAGAACATGTGTTATGTTTAGCAGAACGTCTCTGCGGGCACGACCAAATGTTTTCAATTTCGGTCTCCCCACACCACCACACTCTCTTCTTCTCCTCCAAACCTCGCCTCATGAAGTTACTTACCCACACAACAAATGAAGCCGCGATTCCAAATCAGTGCAGCATGAGCATTGGTTCTGCATAACGAGCAGGTTTAGGAACAACGGTTAGGGTTTGGTAAAATCATTATCACAGGGTCTGTCAAGAACTGACCGCCACAGTACATAAGAAATATCACCTGCGCGCGCGCCCCGGCCATGTCAGCAGGGGTCATCAACAAAGGACTTAAGCCTCTGGGTGCCGGCTACCGCTCGTGCTGCGGCCACGGTGGCATAGGCCCTTGGCTGCCTGGCACGTGCCCATGAGCCCTGGACGGGCATGCTCCATCGCCCCACAGCCCGTGATCTGGTCCACGCCGAGGGTGGCAAAGCCATAGTGTAGGGCAGAGTTGGGTCCTAGAGAGAGCCAACACTTGAGTGCCTGGAGCTGTTAATCTCCATTAAGCACTATATGAATGACCAAACGCGCGCACTCACAACCGTAGAGGTGCGGGTAGGAAAGAAGTACCAGGGAACGAGCTGGAGAAAGCCGGCAGCAGGCACCTAGCGCTAACAAACACAGCCATCAGACGAGTGCCAGGAAGCTGCGTCCTCTGCGGTATGCGCTATATAAATTGCCACAACTCACTACTGCAGGTAAGACTGAGAAGGAAGCCCCTGAAAAGAGAGCAGGCAGGCGGGCAGATGCACCGACAAAAACAACCAGCGAACGAGATGCCACAAATTTCCATACCCACTCTAGGTCTTTCAAAGCGTGCGGTTGGCGGTACAAACCGTGGCGTGCAGGAGGCCCTATATATATGATCATACTTACTATTGCAGAGCTGCAGCGCCTGCCCAGCAGTGGCAGAAACTTGAGTAAGTACAAAAAACTGACAGTAAAAACTTATTTGAACAACGCGGGTCTTTTCAGTCAAACCTGACTACACAGTCGTCCGGCGGGCACAGCGGTGAGCCGCACGGTGTCACGGCCCTACTGGCACAGGTCAGCGTGAGGTCACATCCAGATTTATGGGCAGGCCCCGCCCCGGGTGTTCAATCGGCTGAGTGTGGGCTGGAAGACAGCTGGCGCGTGGCGCCGCGGGCGGCCCATGAATTAATTAATTAATGCAGCCAGGTTGGCAGGTGGCAAATGTAACATTGTAGCACTGCAGCCAGCATTTTCAGTGACTCACTCAGCCGGGGCTGAGGAGCACAAGAATTTAACTGTTTATGAGCCACACTGCCAGAGCTGCTGGCGGCAAGTCTGGAGCAGCAGAGCCGGCGCGCTAGCACCAGCGCGGTAGCCAGTTTCAGTGGCATTAAAAATGCGTGACAAGGCATTTCAGTGCGGTGATGCGGAACACCACACTGAAATGCGTTAGTGTCACACGGGATGCGTGATACTTGGCAGGACTGGCTACGTTTCAGCCATGTCACAACAGTGTGCAGCAAGATGCTCCCAGTGTCGCGATGAATGCGTCTTCGTCTCTCTCTTGCTCTCACCGACACGCTTCATCTCACACATGTAGTGAGAAAGTGCTCATTCTTATTTCTGCCATGCGTACGAATCATAGGCTCCGTCTTTGATATTTGTTGATTACTAATTTTTGAGAATCCCCAAAAAGTATTTTTGACATATTTTCTCCACATGGAGAAGTCCCTTCCTTACTAAATCGTATTAAGCAGGTGATAGTAGACCTTGTAAGTGCTCGTATATGGCATCAAACATTCTGGAATAGTTATGCATGAGACCTATGACTCACCGTTTTTTGGACAAGTTAGGTGAGTAAGCCATGATTACAGTCCACTTAACACGGTCCTCTATTCGAAATCGACAAAACCATTTGCTGTTGAACCTGTCAGTTCGTTCAAAAAATCTCAGGGAACATTCCCCAGGATGTGGCCTTCTGTGCTCATCCGGTTAATAAGGTAGTCTACTCTGAAGAAAGGCATAGTGTCACATTCTTTAAAGCAATGTTTCCTGGCTCTGGCTCACACAAATCTGAATCCAGGTAACCAAAGATAACTTGATGTGACACCCCTGTGTAAAGCTTACTGTGAGAGACTTAATGGAGCAGGTAACATTATGGATTAGACAATATAGCGTACCACCCTTAACCCAGTGTTTAGGTATGGGAAGTCTTGATACAAAATGTGGTTCTTATAACCACCATGGCATCTTTGGCCTGAACAATGTAGGCGCCAGCATAGCAGTATGCTTGTATTGCTCTCACCAGTGTCTATGGCACAAGAGAAAGGGCAAGCTTACATAGCAAGATAAGTGACTGGACCATTATGAATGAGACCATTGAAATGGAATAAATACATTTCTGGGAAGTGTTTCAGTCAAGGCATGACTTGTCTTTCTTGATCAAGAAACCCCTTGTTGCCTTGCAACTCACCTTCTCCCAATAAACAACACTTGGAATTTTCACCTCATTTTCCAGTCAGATCAAGCAAAAGTAGGGGTCATCTCTGACAGACCTTTTTGTCACTGAGCTATAGTTTCCCACAGCAACACATTGAGACTATCTTCCGCTATGGAAACCTCTTAACTCTTTGGAAAGTAATTCATTTACTACTAAATGCTCTGTAATACCATACTAATAGCAGACTGTGAGCTGTACCTGTGCCAAATAGCAAGACATCCTTATTTTCTAGGGCTACCAGGGCAATGCCAAGGGTTGGTATTTATGCCCGGTCCCTACTCTTATTTGAGGTCCTGCACATATTTGGGGTAATGCATTCCTGCAAATTTGTCATTAGTTTAATTAATAATGAAGAGGCAGTGAACACAGTAATGCTACCACATGCCATCAGATTCTGCATAAAAAAGTAGAAGGACTTTGAATCATGGGGCCCTGTCAGGTGCTTGTGCCACCTGCCATAAAATGAAGAAGTGGGCTACATGTGTATTTTTTATTCGGGACCCACCAAAATGTTTGACAAGCCTGAAGGCTGCCCATTCTGCAAAAAGCAAGGGGCTTTTGAGGGTCTATAGAGCGAAGGGCTGTTGAATTAAGGAGCGGGAAAGAGTCCGGTGAGTCCGGTAGTGCATCAGGAAGAGGGCAGTGGGGCAAATGTGAAGTATAATGACACTAAACGGCATTTTTAGTTACCTCCCAATATTACATCAAGAGTGACGGGGTGAGTCGATTTACGATTTAGTGTGCCATTATGAAGGAACTGTATGACTCAATTCCTCCCTCTGCCAATTCTCACCGGTGTGCCCTCTCCGGAGTCCACCACAGTCATGGGTCTTTACCGTGTACATGTATCCAGGATTGCTGATGCCACGCTTACTTTGCGCATTTACATGCAATCCACAGAAATCTGTGCCAGGCTGCACATATGGTTACGGCTCCACTGCGTACACTATAAGTTACTTCACCATGCTCACCCTGGGTTAGTGCTTTACACCTGCTTCTGGCACTCTGCACCATTTGTGTTCTCTGTAAAGCGATCCAGTGTAGATGGAGATAGGGCCATGCTTCATGAACTCCTTTTAGAAAAGAGTCAGCTCAAACACTAAGATTTCTGTTTTCACTCCTACTCTGGATGTCCATCTCGGCACTAATGCAACCCATTGCAAGTCATGTCCTTTCAAGATTTTTTTTCCTGATTTCTTTTCTGCAAAAGATCCATTTACAACGTTCTGATAGTAAAATCACATTTTAGCATTTTTATACTCGCCCCGTGAGAACTACCCTCTTAATAAACCCACATGAATGTGTTTCTGTGTCTTTATCCTTCACAAAAGAAATGATACATTGCATACCAGTATTTCAATTAATTAAAATGTTCTTCAGTATGAATCAGACAAAATGTGTTATTTCCGTCTGCAAAGCATTGCACTTGGAAATGCATTCATTAGACAGCAACAACAATTGTCACACACTTCTAAGAAGATGTTCTTCTAAGATAAAACCCATGATGTAGAAACAGTGTGGCACCTGCTTTCCAACCAACACATTTAGCGTTTAATCTCACTATCAATAATTTGTGGAATCATTATTTTGGAACAGTTATGGTTAAGATTTTGGCTTTCAGCACATTTTTTGTGCATTATTACTCATATGCTGAATTTAATAGGACACTGAGGAATATGAAAAAGAGATGGGTGGAATGCTTGAATTCATCTCAGCCACAGTAATTACTTTGGATCACATCCTAGTCCATCATGTTTTGCCCACAATGCTACTTCAGAGAGGAGCCAGATGTATATAAATCATTCTTGGTCCTTGGTTCATGTATTTCGCCCATCACTTTTTTTTTTTAAAGTTAGGACGACACCATAAGTGCAATTGGTATTCCCCGAAGTTGGTCCCATGCTCAGTTTGCCTCGGGATTTAACCTGCACTTTACTGATGCGGCCCCTATCGATCGAAACTCATTTGGGTTGCTTGTTTTCTCATGTAGAGAGGTCTTGGCTCTGCAATTTAGCTTAGGCTGTTCCTATTGAAGCAGCACCCAGACTGATTTGCATATGGCTAGTTCCTGTCTAAAGTGAGACAGTGGGCAAAAGAATGAATGACTGAAATGAAGCCCAGAGTAATTACCAGTGGCTGAAATTAAGTGAAGCATGCCAGCCATAACTTTTTGTTTAACACAAGTGAAGGAACAAGATCTCTTTTTACTCCCTTTTCTCCTAGACCTACAGCAGAAAAAAGGGGCAGCTGTGCTAAGGTGGGGCAATAGCTTAAACCAGTAATGTCATGATGGTCAAATGGTGTGTGATGTCACTTTTACAACCCTTAGTAATTTGGTGACACAAGGACCATGCTTGTGGTTTACCTCTCCATTCCAACAAGTCCACGGCAATGTGCTTCCACTGGAAGAAGGAAACAAGCCTTCTTAGTAGAGGTTGCTGTGACGCAATGCAGACCACTGATATTTTTGTGGGGCCAAAAAACATGGAGGCCTTCGACTAAATGAGCCAATTAGCTGACTATAAAATGACAAGATACTCCTTTACTCCCTGTTAAGATTATTGTAGAGCATCAAGATATAATTTAGGTGTACTCTAAAAAATTAGCAATAACGTAACACAAATGTAATTCAGTTGTTTGCGTGACTGCGTGCACACATATTCAAAATCCCCAAGAGTTACAATCAAAGCATATGTATCTTACTACACCATAATGAAGGTTATCCTGAAATTTTGCATAAATAAATTCTCAACCGGGGGCTGCTTCTCCGTTAAGGCGGAGGAGCGGCGCCCCACTAGCCAAATTGCCTCCAGATATGGAAAACTAAAATGGTAATAAACTTTATTTATTACCCTTTTCTTTTTCCAAACCCCGTCCTGAGCCGAGCATCAGGAAGGAGGTTTGGGGGGGCTGGCAGCAGCAGAAAGCAGTGGTAGGCATTGCACGTAGGTTTAAATTGCGCAGGTTTTTTGGGCCGGCCGTCTTGTGACACCCAAAAAGACCTGCACAGTTTAAACCTCTCTAACTCAGCTATCTTAGACATCTGAGTTAGAGACATCATAGGGCTCCAGTGCCCTCGGGAGCAGCGAGAGAGGCCACTCCCTCCAATCCTGGCGCAGCTGTCATGCTGCATGAAAGCAGCACCAGGATTGGTGACTGCAGCTTCCTGTTCCCGCACTGGAGCCTGCCTACCTGCCTGGACCCAAGCAAGGAGGTCGTTGTGCCAGGACCATAGGTAAGTGTATTATTTTATTTTTATTTTTATTTATAGCTTTTATTGTTTCCCTCCCACCTCACTACCTTCCTTCCGTGCCAGCCGCCACTGGTAAAGTGTAATGTGGCAGAGTGTAATGTTTCAAAGCCTTCAATAAGCAAGGTCCATTTAGTGAACTAATATTGCAGCATTCACCTTTTTTATTGAGAGCAGCTACAAACAAGACATTCACAAAACAAATTTAACTAAAGAACTATAATATTGTGTGTTTTCAATACACCTGGGTAGCACATTAAAAAAAAAATTCTGCCGCTGTTAACTGCGGGAATTATGATCACCCAACTTAGCAGGATAAAAAGCTGTCAGTCCTGAAGATGTTCATACCTGTGACCTGTAGGTTAAACACAAATACAGCAGCGAGCACTGAAACCAATGAGCTGTCCTAATTACAAAGGACAGAAGTTCAACTTTTAAATTATTTACACTATGTGAGAGGCAGCGGGTGTGTAAGAAATCGGGTCATTAGATGAAGGGACGAGCACCCACTTCAAAGAAGAATCCCAGCCCTTCTTAGGGTGAACCATAAAAGTCACTAAAATTACAGGGATTGAGATTCAGGTAGTGAGACACCGCAGTAAAGGTTCAAATCTAAGTGATCAAAAAGCAAAAACCCTGGTGTACAAGATGGGCGGAACACATTTGCAACAGGTTTGGTCAGAGAGAGGAAGTCCAGCCATGAGGGGTGTTGGAGGAGGTGGGGCGAAGTTTGGAGACCAAGCACTTACCTGAGCAGACCCTCCTCAAAATCACTATAAAGGCTTCTGATGATGCCCGCCATGTCACAAGGAGGTTACAAAACTCATAATCACTGCCAGTTGTGCAGAGGATAAAGACCAAGGGGCAGATTTACAATAACTGCAAGGATGCGCCAGTTATTGTGCGTCACGGCTCCGCCACCATGGATGCGCTGCATTTACAAGGCGGCGCACCATGAGGCAAAAATGGACACCATAAAGGCAGCGCATTGCTGGAGTTGCCTTGCAAGCGCGACGCAGCTCTAGCAAGGCTCCGGTGTGCCCTATCTTTGAAATGCTGCGTCAATCCTTACGCCTGCTTCCAGGGTTTTGACGCAGCATGGGCTCAATAGTGACTGAGTGAAATCTTGTAGATTTCCCTCAGCCACTTTTAGGAGGCGCTCCTGCGTCGGAACGCCCCCCGTGCGCAGGAACGCCTACTTCTGGCGCAGGGCTTTCCAACGTGACGCATCTCCCAGATGCGTCACGTTGTAAATACCACAGCATGGCGCTGGTTTTGCGCCGCCGCTGCGTCACAAAGGTGACGCAACGGCGGCGCAAAAGAGGCGCAAGGGGCTTGTGAATCTGCCCCCTAAGCTGGAAACACTGTCGGTATTGATTTCCAGCTCATTTTCTCTTGCACCCAGTGGTGTTTGTTCTTCACTGGGGCACCCTGTGAAAAGAGCTGATATCATGTGAAATGCAGAGGTCCTGAGGGTGTTGGCAAGTCTGACGTGTCAGGTGTGATGTCTAAGCTGCAAAGGTTAGTACTGGACTGGAAACCAAAAGAAGCCCCATCAAAGATTTTTAAACCAGCCAGTTCGTTCAAAAAAGTAAAAAATTATTCTCTTTCCAGCCATACAGTCGGCCTCCTCCTCTCCTGTCTCCTCCATTTCTGATCTCTTTCCTTCTGCTCTCTTTAACTCACCTCTACCCCTCATTTCTCCCTGTCTCTCTCGCCCCTGCTGTGCTTGCTGGCGACAGTGGGTCAAAAGCAGTGGGCCCAGCCTGTGGGATATGCCTCATGAGGGAAACGGGCAGCCCGACCCGCCTGGCACAGGCACATAAACTGCACTCTACTGGTTCATATTTTTAACAGCTAATGAGTTGCTAAAGCATGATCAGGGTTGTGTGTGTCATTCTGTGTAAATACATATTATCGAGAAAGATGAACTACAAAATATGACTTGTATTATGGAAAGAAGATGCATTTTTTGCAGGCACTCAACGGTCACTTTATCTGAAAATGTGTGTTAGAATCATAAAAGGCGTTGTAAATGGTGCATTCTATATAAATGTTTATTGACGCGTTTAGCCCTGCGGTAGGGTTATGTACCACTCTACGTGCCGCCATAAATCCCCGCAAGGCCTGTCAGAAGCAGAGTGAGCCCAGATGCCCAGCACCCTGCCGATGTTTGTACTCTGCTGAACATTATTACAGTGCCCGCTAATATAAAGACCCCGGTTGGCATTTTTACGATTATAGGCTGAATTCATTTTGTTTTCTCTCGGGTGCAGACACAGGCATCGTAAAATAAAGTGGCAAGAACACTGGCGTAGGTTTAATCTTGAAAGCCTTAGGCTAGTGATGATCCCGTACACTCGGGGCCAGATGTACGAACATTGCATTTAAAAAAGAAAAATGAAACTTTTCAGTTTCATTTCTTAAGGGCACGGCTCTTAAGAAATATTTGCGCACCCATTCACAAAGGGGACCTAGGGACTCCTTCCCGTTTGCGAGGGGCTTACCACCCTTTTGAAAAGGGTTGTAAACTGCGAGTGTTTTGCAAAACAATCATACATTGTAGTCCGACTCACTATTAGGAAGGGATGCCCTTGGCACGCCCCTTACTAATAGACAGTTGCAAACCATATTTTGCGAGTCGCTATTAGGTTAACGACTCGCAAAATATGGTTTGTACATGGGGCTGACCAATTTTGCGGTCACCAATGGGCCGAATTCCCATTTGCGACCGCAAAAAACGGTTGTACATCTGCCCCTTGGACTGTTCCACTTTATCACCCTCAGGGGAGCAGGTAAATCCTTCGAATCCTGTCATCATAAACATTGTTAGCCTCCCTCACTGGCATTTAATCCTACCACGTGCCACCATATACAACTAGTTCCTCTAGTCCTACCATCATCTTCTCCTCTATCCCATAAAGTCCAACTATTTCAATTAATGTACACTCTGTGCTTTCTTTTATAACCCCCTTCCTGTGACACTTCTGTGAGGTGTTATTTTGCAGCTTCTAATCATAGGCTGTTCATGCAAAAAAATAAGGATATGATCATAATTGGAATGCACTTGTCACTATAATTCCTAGGGTTATTTCTAGGCACTGGTTTGTCTCCGATGTGCAGAGGTGCTGACTCTTCTGTATAGTGGTGGGCAGTATAGCTAAAGGTTCCTGTAAGGATTTGTGGCCGGAGCGCCAGTTTGTGAAAACAAAGGTGTGTGTGTGCCGGGAGGAGGGAGGAATGAACATGCAAGACTGGTACCTCCATTCTTTTAGGTGTGTAGCGATATATATTGTAAGTGAAATGGTGCGGGCTCTGCTTTGAAATTACACATCATATTTTGTCCCATGTCATTTCTGCTTTGCATTTGCTTTTGCTCGTGTTTAACAGTTTTATGAGGGTTTTACCACTATACAGCTCATTGCTACCTAGTTACCAGAAAGCGCAAAATTTAGGCCGTTATTTATATGTTGGTGGAAAGAGTACTCAGTCGCAATGGCGACCAAGAACCATTTCTGCCAACATAATAGTCTGCCCTCCCAATTTAAATGGGACCTTTGGTGTCATAAACAGCGGAAACAGCGATATCTCTGCTGTGGATACACCCCTCGACAGCCCGACAGATTAAGGGTCGACAGAGGTTGACCTGTATGTCCACCCACCTAATCTAGATGAGCAGACATACATGTCAGGTTTCACTGCCTGTCGTAAGGGGCAGTGAAAACCACAAATTGCCCGCTCGCCACAAGAGATGAGTTCCATGGCAAGGGGGCATTGTTGGGGTTTGTATTTGAAAAATATTTTTTTTTAACTTTGCCGTAAGGCTCTATCATGCTTGATGGAGTCGTATGGCAAAGTTACAATGCATTGTCAGGAACCGCCGTGATGGCGGATACTGTTAATGCTTGAAATGTCTGTTGGTCCGACTAACATTTAAAATTTTGGTCCTCAGGAGCTTCACCAAGTTGATGGAGTCATTTACTCCGTCACCCTGCCGGGGGATGGCCCAACCACCATATTTTAAATTAGGTCCTTGGTCTTTTTTGCACTGCACCCATGTTTTCAACAGCACAAGCTAATATTCTTACTGTTTTGTTCCACTTGTATTCTCAGCCAGCCCTGACTCTATAGCCTAAAACAGAAGTTCTTAACCAGTGGTCCGAGGATCCCTGAGGGTCTGCGAAGTATACTCAGGGTGTCCACGACTACTTAAAAAATGAAATAATAATAACAGATTAATAAAGGGTATTAAAATTAAATAGATTAGTAGGAGCAGTGCAAGTTTATCAAACAGAATATAGGATGGACAATGAGTGGTCTCAATTAAATTTAGAAAACTCTAACCTTCCTATTCAAATTACAATTAAGATGTATTTATATTTCTTTGTGAATTAAATAATGTATTTCATCATTTGGGCATTTGCTGAATGCTTATTTCAGTATTTTTTGTGTATTGTTTTGCGGTTCAAATCATCAGAAATGCTTATGCTGATGTCCCAGGCCTCCAGAAATGACTCAGTGTGGGTCAACGGATTCCAATAATGAATCAGTGGGAGTCCCTGGGTTCCCGTAATGATTAAGTGGGGGTCCACAGAAGTGAAAAGGTTAACAACCACTAGCCTACAACAATAAGCATGCTTAGATTCCATGGGCCCTATTCACACAAAAAAACTTGAGGGAAATATACATCTCTGCCTCAGCATATTTTTAAGGTCTTCTTTCCCAAATCACAAACATTTCATGTAGTATGCCTGGAAAGCTGTGCCAGGCACGGTTTTTGAGTTCTTCTTCTGGGAATTTCATTAGACGGATCCCATAGGACACTCCTTCCCCTGGGTGTAATTCTACATATCCTATTTATGGTAGAATTCTACACAGCATATACCTATTAATATGGTGAATGGAGCCCCCTAATCAAACAAACAATGTTTTTCTTTTTTTCTCCGCAGATACGCATGTGGGGGGCAGGGGAGTGATCTGGTACCCTTTCTAGCATTGAAGTGGGGTTAATTCAGCTTTTGGCTGGAAAATCTTTACTGCCATTTCTAGAGTGGGAAAGAGTCAGATGGAAGAGTGAGAATTTCCATAGTGGTACATCTTTGCCTAGGGATGCTCCTTCCTACCCGTTAAGTGTTATTTATTCGTTGTTAGGATATATATAGCTAGGACCTAGCCCCATAGGTGGTGGAGCCAGTGCTTAATTTGTAAAATATTAAGTGCCAGGGCTCTGGCCAGCAGGCCACTGCAGCTTGCACCACACATCGCCCTTGTCATCGCTGCCAAAACACTATTACCCATCGCTCTCGCATGTAAATGCGACAGTTCAGATTATTCCAGGTCCCCAAAGCTAAAAGAATGGCTGGGGAGGCCGGTGTTAGCAATTTTTTAATGTATATTATTTTCCTAAACAACTGTTATACTGCTCATCACTAAATTACATTAGCAGCGCCACCTTGTGGCAGACTGCCCTAAGTGTGATGTTGACAATTAGGTGCTGGTGCCCAGCAGCGGAAATCAATTAAGTGCCGGGGCTCAGCACCCGAAAGCACCGGCTCAAATTAAGCACTGGGTGGAGCACTTTACAGGTAAACAGAAATACAATGAAAAGAAGGGAGAGATTACCAAGAGGGGACTATGAAAGGAATCAAGATATTTGAGTTGAAGTGAGGTGCTCATGAAGGTGACTCGGGATTTATGGGTAGGTGTTGAACAGGTGAGTTTCTTTACACTCACAGTATCAAATCCATTTTCGCTCCCCAGGAATGCTTTTGTGAATACCTAGCATGTGTCAATGAAGGTATGTTGGCCAAAAACCTGTATTTATTGCTCAAAATACCTTTGTGGATCAGGCCTGTATGTTTGAAGGTAAAATTGCAACTACAAGCTCCAAAATAGAAAGCGCACTAAACTAAAAAGATATGGCTAAGGTTCACAGATGATACATGGATCCTCAGCTCTTATAAGATGCACCAACAATGATAATATACACAATAGCATATTTAAAGTGCTTTGGATAATGGTTACAATTACATGTTTTTTATTTATCAAAAGTACGAGACATCCTGTCTATGAGGGTTTTTTAAACACAAGTCAGAGCACAACAGAAGTGTCTAGTTGATGGCTGTAAAACATCTTGTTTTGTTCAGGCGCAAGCACATCAATTAAAAGATAATGGTCTGAACATGTCTGATTGTCATCCCTCTCAAGAAAAACATAATTTCCTAGTTTCTAGCACCAGCCATATAAAACGTGCTTAACCTCTACATGGGAAGGAGAATATCACGCAGACTCACAGCATAGAAAGAGGGAAAATATGTGTTTCCGTGTGTCCGGTGCTGCTAATGAAGGGCAAGGGTAAGAAAGATGTGTGGGCTAGGAAATCCTTACATTTCTTACTTGCAGGTTGCCGTAACTAGCCGGAAGAATGACCAGCCAAGGCCGTTAGGGGCACATTTATCAATCTTTCACGCAACGCAGCAAGCCACCTCGCTGGGCTGCACTGCGGTGCATGAAAGGGAAAGGGTAGGAATGCACCCCATTTAACATTATACAGTGCATTGCTGTCCTTACATTGTGCTGGCCTACCAAGCGCCAATGCAGGCACCCGTGCGCCACGGTGCAAAGGTGCCTTCGTCCCAGGCAGGATTGTTTTTGTGCAAGAAGGGGCACCTTCCAGCACAGAAACAATCCTCCGAGGCATTTCCTCTATCTATGTGTGCTGCAGAAAGAGGAAATAAGCATTGGTAATGTATCGGTTTCATCTATGTGATGAATAAAGAGCTGTTTTAATCAATCATTATTCGGAAGAAGGAAAGAGTTCCCTGACAAATAACACAAGAGTGCAGAGGATGTGGCGCAGTAGTAAGAGTGGCTGGCTCGATAGCTGGGGATCCCGATTCAAGTCTCGGTGGTGCAACATACTGTGATTTTATGCAAATCACTTAATCTCTCTGGTGATAAATTGTTATATCAATATGCTGCAAGAGTAAAAAGCAAAAGATATTTCTCCTCGTTACGTCTCTCCTGGGGAGGTCTAGCATTGTGACACATTCCCAGGTCTATCATTAATGGTAAATCTGTGAATGTGCCAAAAACCATGGGTGGATACGTGGAACTACCCACGCTCCACCCATGGAACGCCTCCCTGGGGCAGAATAACGCAGCGCAGCGATTTGTGCTGCATTACTCTAGATTTATCAAGTCATGCAGTCGGCCTTGCATGTCTTGATAAATCTGACTTAGTTGTTGGGTCGCCCCTGTACCCCCTTGCGTGGCGCGACGGCAATGCAACTCAATGATAAATATTCCCCTCAGTGTATTAGACAATGCAGTAGCGCAGAAACTGCACTGACGAGGCAGGATACTATTTGGTTGCGTCATTTACCATTTGCACTGCTCCATTCCTCACCCCACCCCCAAAACATCAAGCAATGGCCTCCAACGGTTTTTGGGATAGTCTTCTGCCTTCCAGCCAGCACTGCCAAAAATCAATGAAAGTCTGTGGTTTTTAGTCTGCTATAAATGTGTGTGTAGATTTTACATATGGTGGAGTATGGTGTGATATGATGAAGGGTGAAGTTCTCAGCAGTTATTCATTCGTTGTATGTAACAGTTGTCTTCCAGGAAGGGGTTAAATGAAATAGTTTTTAAGAAACTGCAAATTCAGGTACCATTTCTGGTTTACATATTCTGAGCCAGGAAGTAAGGAAAAAAAATCTGCAAAATATGATATAATTTATGTAATTTCCTGATTGAATGCACATAATACATTTAAATGGTATGCCATAAAGCCAGTGCTCCAGATTGGCATTTCTAAATTTAGCGACTCAAGCCAAATATTGGTCACATGACTTGGGTCTCTAAAAAAGGTAAACAATTATAATGCAAAACAATTGCTTTTTTAAGTGAAATTCGAATCTAAGAAGCCGTCTAGTGAATGAAGTGACAATATGCCTCAGAAATGAGCTAAGCATAAACAGTTGCACACAAAATACAGGCAATGACCGCCGCGAGTTACACACACAGTTCTGATGTTTCTTTGCATTTTTGGGGCGGTAACATTTTCCTGTTATAAATCGGGCTATTTTTGCTTAAGCACAAAGACCAAACTCTGGAAATTGGTATTCAATCATTCCAGACTTTTTGTTAGACAATAGATATTTTCAGCTTCTCCTTCTCACACATTTGCCTAATTTGCTTAATTGAGCAGAACACTAGTTGTGGGTGGATGCCCTCACTAACCCCAAAACGGCATGACATATGCCAGTTGTTAACTTTACACACATGAATGAATAGGAAATAAAGAAAAGCATAGATTCTCTCTTTTATGTCAACACCTTGACTTGGTTGTGGTGTGTTCTAAGAGCTCTCTGCTTTTTCAGCATCTCTCACTCTGACTAAAGATGTGTAGTAAACTCTCTTATTTAATTCATTGTGCTCAACTCAGACATTGGCTAGCCAGTGTATGTTATGCAGATTTGTAGAGCACTTGTCACCTGGGATGGTATCCTGGCGCTGAGCAGATGTGTTCTAGGCACACCTAGGGCCTAGTGGGACTAATCACAAAGTCAGGTCTTTAGCTTCTTGTGGAATTCAAAAAGTGTGAAGGAGGCTCTTATGTGTAGCGCCGGGTCATTCCTTCAGAATGCAGCACACAAGAAGTAGCACATTGCCATTATTGATTGTTTATGTGCAGGAAGGGACACCTTTTGTTTATGAGTAGGAAGGGACACCTTCCTGCACATAAACAACTATCCCTGCAATGCAAGCACCCTTACACTATGTAGCAAGGGCGTTTCTGTTGGCACTAGGCAGCTAGTTTTAGCGCCCGTGCAATGGAAAACACAGGGACGCCGTATTCTTTTAAATACAGTGCATCCTGCATTTTGTTAATGGCGTGACGCTGCACAATTTGCCGCAGCGCCTCACTATTGCCCCTCAATCTCCTCGTGCCTAAAAAATGAATGCGTCCTTGTGTAATGTAACTGGTGCTTATGTAAAGCGCTCCCATACCTTCGGTTCGAGTTTGCGCTATATAAATCTGCACAAAAAAAAGTGTGCAGAAAGTAAAAATGCTTTTGAAGTAAACAAGCTTTACAGAGCCATGTTTACTTATATTCCTGGGTGCCTTGGTGGCTCTGAGACAAGGGGTGCACTGTCAGTGCCAGGCTCCCAAACCGGAAGCAGCTGCTACCCCACAGGCGGCCGTGATGTGAGGTCGAGTGCCGTTCTCCTTCGCAGTTACAGTCAGTCAGCCGAGGTGCTTCTCTGTTCATGGTGGCTCTGAGACAAGGGGTGCACTGTCAGTGCCAGGCTCCCAAACCGGAAGCAGCTGCTACCCCACAGGCGGCCGTGATGTGAGGTCGAGTGCCGTTCTCCTTCGCAGTTACAGTCAGTCAGCCGAGGTGCTTCTCTGTTCAGCGCGCCCTCGGAAGCACCGTGCTGCCCGCGGCGGGGGCCCGGCCCGGTGAAGTGTTCTGAGAGGAAGAATCATAGGGCTTAATGCGAGGGGCCGAGGAGAGAGGACCCGCCACTGCGGAGACCTTTAGCCGAGAGTCTGATGTCTGTGAGGAGCCATTGAAGCCAAGAATGAACCGCCGGCACAAAGGAACGGCGCGCAGTTCATCATCAAGGGCTTTCCCAAATGTCAAGCCATTTCTGTCTCCCCAGGGGAGGCCTTGCAGATGCGCTCGCTGCTATTAACTGCACCCTTCCCAACTATTTTTATCTCCATGTGTCAAGTGCAATTTTCACTCAGTCATTCAGTCCTGGCTACAGAGACGACATGATCCAGGCACCTTGTATCAAAACTGCACGGAAGTACGTAGCCCATCACTTGATTGACGCTACAAACGTATGTTCCCACCGGGTGATTTAGAAAGGCCACTCACAGCTGCATTCGAAGGTTAGTGGCCCCGAAATACGGAGAGAAAAATAAACCGTTTTTTAGATCTGTCATAATAGGGCCTCATTACAAGCATGGAGGTATAACGGGACACAAAACATGTCAAGACCATTACCGCTCTGAAGTGGTATTAACGACGGCAATTTGTGCGCCTTGTTGGACCAGTTTTGTAGCATCCTATGGCCGTGCCGGGGCTATTTTGTCCAAGCAAATTGCCCCTGATATATGTCCTGAGCCAATTGTGCATGTTGAAAGGATCCAGTGTATTTTGAGAAAAACTCATGGGTGCAGATGTATTCACAGGCAAGCAGAATAAATTAAAATCATGCATTCTAAAATGTGTTTTTCTTTTGCGGTACTTTGGGACCAGAGAGCAGGTTGAACTCGACATGTATAAAGAGCAATGTATTTTGGGCTTACAGTGCTTATTTTCAGTCACTGGGGAGGATTCCTAGGTAGATGCTTGCATCCAGGCTGGCTCTGCAAGCCTGAGCTTGACAGGTGTGCTGATTAATGTTCTAAAAGCAACACTGCCATTGAAAAAAGACCAAATACTCTGTTTAACATTTATATTTATTTAGGAAAGCTAAATATCATGCAAATTCATTCAGCACAGTGAATTATGGGGAAAAGTTCACAGTTAGACCTCTCTTCTGTTGAGTATGAGCTTTGAGCCCACTGACAGACATTCAATAAGAAGATTTAATCATGTAATATATATCTGGGTAGATCGATAGATATTTACTAAAAAAACAAAGGTTAACGTTGTTAGGTGGAGAAATTAAGTAGAAAACAATGTTTTTAAAAACCTCAGACATTCACCAGTTGAAACTTACTGAACCAATTATAATTTGCCCCCTGCCATGCCCTACTTAGGACCTCACATATTACATCATTAATGGCAGCACTGATGACTAAGGGGTTAATAGACAGAAAATGTGCAGCCATTTTAGCATTTTTGAGTACTTACTCTAAAATCTATGTCAAAAAGAACTCCCTCATTTTGTTCACTTTTAAAGGAAATGTGTTTGGTTTCACAGCTTTGATTCCACCAAAATAGCTTTAGGTCTGCCACAGTTCTTAAATAAATTTAGAAGAATAGCTCTTCAGTTCAGAGATGTATCTACCATTAGTGCAGCCGGTGCAATGCACAAGGGCCAGAGGTGGGAGAGGCCCAGTCTGCCGTGCACCAGGTGATGTTATTTCAGAGGCTGGCTGTTTTGATTTTTTTTAGACAGTGCATGCCAGGGGGGCTTTCAGGGGTGGGGTACAGAGGGAGGAGATGATGAGGGAACAATAATACAGAGAGAGGAAAGGGATGAAAGGAGAGGGTGAAATAACAGGGAGGAGGTCAGGAAAAGGTCCGTAAATTGGAGAAGGATATTAGGTTAAGGAAGATAAAGCAACAAGAAATAAGAAGAGAATGAAGGAAAGGACGAGTGAGAGAGAAGAGGGAAGGAAGAGACTGAGGAAGAGATAGGGAGGAAAGCATTAAACAGATGAAGGAGATGAGAGGAGAGCGGGTTGGAAATAGGGAGGTGAGAAGGAAAGAGGAGTAGAATGAGGAGCTTGGAGACCTGTAAATTACATTGGTATAGTAGGTGCAGTTATGCTGGAGCCCAGGGGTCAGATGGGCACGCTGCATCTCATTTATAGCAATATTTTATTACTGGCTGAGGGACTAGTTTTATGGCTTGCACTAGTGACCCCAGGGCTATGTCACTGCTGTAGCTGTTCGTTAGAACACTGAGAGAGGGTGCAATAGAGCACTGCAGAATCAATGGGCAGGCTGCCACTTCTGTTGGAACTACATGTTTTACTCAGAATGTCTGAATTTATCCTCACATGGCTGAGGAGATACTGATAATTTATAGAAAATGTGCTCTCGTTTTAGCATATGGAGCACCTTCCATATCCAATATGAGAAAATCATGAGAGAAATAGTATTCTCCTAAACTTTTTCATCAAATCCCAGCATTTTCACTGGGTAAAATCACCTTAGAACATACCACAATTCACACAATTAGTGTGGTACCTCGAGTAAATGATTGTTATTGTAACTAAGATATGTTATCACCCTTTATATGTGCTTCTTTATGTGACCCGTAAAACCTGCTATTCAGTACAATGCATTTCAGTGGGGACCCTCATCCCAAGTCCTGTAACACAAAATGTTGCCCATCTAGGGCTCCAACATTCCTCTTAGGGTCAAGGTGTACTGAGCCCATATATATTTTATCATTCATTTTCAGGATTTTTAGGATGTCCCTAAGTCATGTAAGAGGTGCCACAACATATTTTCAGATTGTGGCCAGCCAGACAGGATTGACTTGTCCCCTTTAATGTGGCCAATCAGAGCACACATGGACACCAACAGTCCATATATCCCTATGTTTTAACCCCTTTAAGCCCACTGTAAGAACTTCTTTAAATGCACATTTACTGAAGACAACTCAATGTATTTGCACCAAGTAACAAAAAGGCACACTTTCTGAGTAAAGTTCTATCTCTCTGGAAAACCTAGTCTAATTTCGTTCAGCCATTTTTTTCTATATTGCTTCACACATTTTCCTATGGGAATTAACATGGGAAATCAATGTTTTGGGACTCCCTCTTTTTCTCGGCTCCTCATTATTGGATCACCATAAAACTTTCCAGGTAGGAGCTGAAGTAAATAAACTTTTTATCGGAACTTTTTTTTCAGAAAGTTTTGTGAAAATTTGTCAAACAGCACCAAAGTTATTAGCTAAACAATGGAAACTCTTACCTAACTATAATTACATAGTGGTGACTCCCACTGTATAACAAATATGCACAGTGGTGACTCCCACTGTGAAATAAATACTCACACACACACACAAACAGTAACATATTTTCATATCGGTATATAGATATATATAAACTTCAAAATAGCAGGCTCATAAGTGAGGTTGGTCCAGATCAAGGTGCATGCTGTTCGTACATTGCACAAATATAGCAAACCTGGTTAAAAGACCCACCTGCCCTTAGGAAGTGTTGTGATAGTGTGTTTAGTTTCAGAAATTAACAACCAGATCAACGCATTTGGCCTGTAAAACAGCTTTATTCACGATAACCTGCCATCTAAGAACATTGTGTAAAATGCCCTCTACCTCGTGGGATGGTCACATGATTCAGTATCAAACATAAGGAAATACTTCAATTTTTCATCTAAAAGAACCTTTTTCACATTACTCAATAATTTCATTCTTATACATAAAAAAGTAATTATGCCAGTAGTATATAATCCTTTATACAGTGGTTCCGATACTTTCAATTTCAGATACATAGAGATCAAAATATCCTACATCACTCATGCATATCATTTCAGAAAACCTATTTCATAGCGGTATGTTCATTAATCGTTATTGAAGTCAATTACCTAATTATTGCAACCTAAGTTCCAATATGTATATGTATGTTGATATATTTGTGAAATAATGTGTGTGACATTTAAATATTCACGATGAGCTCAGTGTCAGCCTCGTTCCCGTGAGTCAGGTCATAAACAGCTTCTATCCTCTGGCCTTCTGAGACATCATACAAAGCGAGGACTTCTTCTCCTCTGACTCCTTTCTCTCACAGGTACAGAGAGCTAACATTCAGATCATTAAGTTGCAAAAGTAACCTTCACATATAATTCTATCAATAACATTTCAGACTAACGAGATCATGGCAGCTCGTGGTGCCTGGAACCAGAAAAAAACAATAGTTAACTATTAATGCAATATCTCTCATCATAATCAATCAAAATATAGGATCTTGCGTATAAATATGTAAGCAATGATTAAACTGGTTAGATGTTAGCAGGTTATTTGAATACAAAACGAAGAAGGTGAGACTGTGCCACCACATGTGTTGTGTTGGTGTGGATGGCAGTGACCTATATTCATCCATTGCCCCTTTCAAAGGAATGCAGAGAGAGGGTGGTAGAGAAAATGGCTGAATATTTCAGCCATTCTTCTCACCTAATGAGAGTAAGTAAGTAGATTTTATTGTACAGTTGATTAAAACCATTACAATTGTACATCACAAAACACATTTTCGTGGTCACCAAATGAGAGGGCCACCACTGCTTTGTCACAGCTCAGGAATCTACAGAACGCACAGGCCTTTTTGTTCATGTCTCCCCTGCCCCAAAGTTCATTGTTCTTCTGCTGAACTCTGTGCAAAAGTAGCAGTAGCAATGCACCAGGAAACAATCTTTCCACTCCTGATCCCCAGATGACGCATCAGGCTCCCAAAAAATTTTCAGCAGGTGCCAGCGCATTTGAGAGTTCTGTGTTCGAGTGTAAGTATGTCTATGTAGTGAATAGGAGTGAGCATGTGCATATGGTTTCACATGTGTGTGTGTGTGCACGCAAGACAGTGAACTCACAGAATGGTGAATTCTTTAGTTGGAAAAACTATGCAGCTCTCATGATGATAAATGATTGTGTTATTTAGAATCTTTGTTAAGATATTCCATGGCCTGTCCTCTGATCATATAGGGACAATTATGGGCACCCAGGTTGCTGAATGCTCTGTCTCCAACCTTTTCAGTAAAAAAGAGCTACTTATGTTCAATGAAAATCATCCCGAGCAACTACTATTATTGGTAATAGTGAGCACATCAGACTAAATTATAATAGTGGGCTCCGGCAGCGATCACATCAGTGCAGTAGGCAGGGTTGTCAGCAGTAACTTTAAAAAGTGTAGGTCAATTTGAAATCCTTTTTCATAGGTAATACCTAACAGCTGTAGCTTCAATGCTCGTGGCACAGAGACAATATTATTAGTAATAAGTCAACTGAATGTCGCATGATTTACCACTCAGCTTTAAAAATATTGTGGAAACCCAAAGATCACCGTATGAGTTCTGAAAATGCATATATTTTCATCTTCAATAAACACAAGCAAAACCTGGCTGGGATGCACACAGGAGAGCTACTCAAAGGTAGCAGGAGAGCTACCAGTAGCTCAAGAGCTACTCATTGGAGAAGCCTGCTATGGACCTATCCTGTGATAATATATGTGTGGTCCCTAGACCCATTTGGGATAAAACTATACAACTGCCAGCTTTGGGTAGAGACAGGTCTACTGTGTGATAATATATGACTGTCTTCGTGTATTATAGGAATAAAACTGCACAGTTCTTGCAATTGTAACTGCTTTGATGATATACAGAGTTACGCTGGATAATGTATGGCACGATCCCAGTAATTTCTAAGCAGAAACTAAGGATGTAAATGCATTGGCATTTTCAGGGATGCTCAAAGATTATATATTGCCTGTTCCTAGGCTGTAAAGGGGTATTAACAGGTGCTCCCATGGTAGTACATGCTCTGCTTATCTTCACCCTTATGCAGCCTGTTTCAATGCATGATGAGGTAAACTGATGCATCTCTCAGGATGGTGACTATATTAGATGTTGACAGATTCTTCCTATATAGCAGGCAGCTGTAATAGTATCATCATCCATGGTGAGGAATACTTTGGTTACCCACACACCTACAGTACACTGATATAAAAAAATTGACCTGCTGAGAAACTTGTGACGCTTTGTGAAGCAGTTTTCTCAGTGATGTACCCTGCAGGGGGCCCCCTCAAATTTCATTACGCCACTGCGGCAGGGAGACTAAAGAGGGTCCCTAAGGGCTGTAGCATGTATTGTGTCACCCTATGAGACCCCTCAGCACCCTCATGCAAACTGCCATTGCAGGCTGCGTGCCTTGCTGAAGAGAAAAGTAAAGACACAACATGGCACACTCCCTATGTGCCATGGATGCAGTCGCTGCATGCAGTATAGATAAGTTACCCCTACAGCAGGCCTTACAGCCCTAAGGCAGGGTGCACTATACTACATGTGTGGACAATCTGCATGAGCAGATATGCCCCTATGATGTCTACGGCGATTTTTAGATATTACAAGTGAACAGAAAAGACATTTTATATGCATGGTCTGGACACTGTATTTACGAGTTCCCCAACTACATGATGGCTTTTCTGAAACTAAAGATGTTTGGTATCAAACATTTCATATTAATAAGCCCACTCTGATTCCAGTGATGGATTTATTAATACATGCACCCAGAGGGCACCTAAGAGGTGCCCCCTGAAAGTCTTCCGACCACTAGTGTACTGGCTGACTGGTATAGACCAGCCTGCCACCACAGACAGGTTTCTGACACCCTGCAGGTGATAGCCTGTGCTCTCTGAGGAAAGATACAATCCCTACTCCAGCTGAAGGTGTTGTCACCTCCTTCAAGCAGGATGGCTAAGTTATCCGCATATCTAGGCAAGAGGCGTCAAAGGCCTCTGCCGCCTTTGAAATGTGACCCAAGGCTTCCACCGACAGCAGAGGAAATGTCATCCCCTGCACTGGGCACAATTGGCTCCAGGACAGGTGGAAAAATTAGCTAGTTAGGAGGCGTGCTCCGTTGGTTCCACCTCTACATGCTTGCGCACATTACCACAAAAGAGAGCATTTAGTGTTATCCTTTTTGCCTCTATAAACCAATAAGGGTGTCCTTGGACTTTTTACTCAGTGTACCTCGTTTTGGACCACTATGTAATGAGCTAGCTTCCTACATATGGGTAGTGCTGAAATTACATATTCAGAGGGATAAACTAAATTCAAGAGGATAGAAACATTTCATGAAGTGTAATGCAGGCCCCTAGCCATCCAGGGGTCCCCCAACCTTTTAGGCCCCCCCCCCACTCAGCTCAAAGCCAATGAATATCTGTGAGATATTGGCTACTGGTGGCCCCTCATCACATTCTGCAGGGGAACCCTATTATTTTGTTTACACCACTGGTGAAGAAATACCCTAAAGCATCAGGTTTTTATTACCTCTGTACATTTTTAGGTGGTTGTTTTCCAACAGTCCCAAATTATGGTGCTGTGAGGGAAAGGTATGTATGGGAGGGGCTAAGAAGGCATCGGTGGAATAGGACTATTTTGAGGACGCCTCACTAACCTTGCAGGGTGACCACCTCGGGTTTCATTATGCCACTGCGTTCACTTTTTTTATTCCAGCTTAAACAAACATACTTATTTAATATGATTTTATTCTGTATTTTTCTTTTATTTGCTTCAAATAAAGTCCTCTTTGAATGTCACCTTACTCGTGTGTACCTGTGCTCATGTTGTGAGTTTTGAGAATGCATGCACTAACAGCAGTTGCACCCCTATGGGAATCTACGATTGGTAGATGCCGGGGAAGAATCCACAGAAACGCGTGCTCCTAATTTTAGCAATGATTCATCATCTTTCAGGCACCATTGGCAATGGACCTGGCGATTCTGCACTCGATGTGTTAGGTCTTACTTACCGCACGGGAACGTAAAACAGATGAAATGTCAGAGCGTGATCAATGGAAGCGTCAGATAAGTTTTACTGGGCACCCGGCGGTTTTCCGTGTAGACTATTCTATTAATCCAGGCTAATGTAAAATGTACTTTAGAAACACATTATGAACTCATCTGGAGCTTGCGTTTTAAGCAAGCCTGCAGTCTGGTGACAAACAGCCTCCAAGAAAGCAATCATGAACGTCACTCGCCTGGCGCATTTGTCAACGTGCTGCGACCTTCAAAGGGCCCAGTGGACCAAATAAACGAGTGTTTCACACTTGGCTGGGAGTCCCGTGTGTTGTTTTCTCATGTTAATTAGCACCGTGTGTATTTCAGAAAAAATGAGCAACTAAAACGGGTCCTTAGCGATGGAGAGAACGAGGGGCGCTGTATGTGCAGTTATGGACCACCCACACCTCGCACGTCCTCAGGGGGAGAGCTTAATTTGAGCAAAATTAGATATTCTTTATAGATCCTTACAAGATTGAATTATTGGCACAGTGGTCTCGTGAGCCTTGTCATGTAAGACGCCTTCAACCAATCAGCGCTTTCAGGGCACAGTATGCTGCATTCTGGGATTTCTGCTTTTGCTTGTAGTTAAAGGCTGAAGCATCACAGCTGGTAAAGCATGGTTATCTAAAAGCAAGTGGTTGAAGACATGACACGCGAGATGGGCCCAATTGTCATTACCGTTGGTAGTGAAGAACAAGTTAATGGTAAGGATTAGGAGGTGAGGGAGCAAGCGAGAATGTCAATTCTAAGACCAATCAACAAAATAGTAGGCGTGAAAGAAACGCCAGGCAAGGCATACCCATTGCGTATCGCACAAGTGCTCTAAAAAAGGAAAGACGCAAATGTTCCATGCAATACCTGAGAGAGGCTAGTGAACTTCGGTTAACACGAGCAGTTTAGGGGAGTAGTGTGAAATGACAGAGGAGAGTGAAGATTGACCCGTTGAAAAACAAAGGGTATATTTCAAATGAACTTGGATCAGCAATATTTGTAACGTAGTTAAAAGCGAGTAGAAGGAACAAGGTTAAAGATTCTTTGTAAAGGTTCTTCAACCTACATACAGTAAACATACTTACAGTGGATTTTGAAATAAAGTCTATTATATGCACACAGCTGCACAAAAACTAATTTTGCATTTATTTGAGAAGATCGGCCTGTGGCCTTGTCGACTTGTTCCAGCCCTGCAGCCTCCAGCTCATGGTTTCAAAGCTGCCGGAGATACAACCAGGTGGATTAATGGCATGCTGTACCTCACGCTATTGATCGCTTCTGGCTGTTCTGGTGGTTCAGGCTGCAACAGCTCCCTGCGGTGGGCCACAGTATTATCTGGTCTGTGTTTTCAGTTTAGGTTCTCTTTTAGAGGTATTTTTTTGTATTCTGGCCTATCAGCAAGCGGCTACTCACAAGGATGCCTGGGAGTGATTTCAAAGGGCTTGGTGAAATGGCTCTTTGGTGTGAATGAGGGCCGCAACATCCCCTGAACATTTGCAGACTCCTTATTTAGCATGGCTTACCGGTACACATTATGCACCCCAGCCCTGAGGGCGCCAATGAAATACTAATGGATGACTTGGCTAAAAACAATTTTTGCATTTATTTGAGAAGATCGGCCTGTGGCCTTGTCGACTTGTTCCAGCCCTGCAGCCTCCAGCTCATGGTTTCAAAGCTGCCGGAGATACAAGCTGGTGGCTTAATGGCATGCTGTACCTCACGTTATTGATTGCTTCTGGTGGTTCTGGTGGTTCAGGCTGCAACAGCTCCCTGCGGTGGGCCACAGTATTATCTGGTCTGTGTTTTCAGTTTAGGTTCTCTTTTAGAGGTATTTTTTTGTATTCTGGCCTATCAGCAAGCGGCTACTCACAAGGATGCCTGGGAGTGATTTCAAAGGGCTTGGTGAAATGGCTCTTTGGTGTGAATGAGGGCCGCAACATCCCCCGAACATTTGCAGACTCCTTATTTAGCATGGCTTACCGGTACACATTATGCACCCCAGCCCTGAGGGCGCCAATGAAATACTAATGGATGACTTGGCTAATTTTAAAAGTAGGGCTTTCAACACATCACAAGCAAATTGCTTTGACCTATGCAGACTGCAGCTTCTGCATGGGCAGCCTTCACACCTTGTTTATATGGTCATATGTGAGTGGTGCATGTGCCTACTGCAGCCTACATCTGACATTTATGTTTCTGGTACATTTCTGAGCTGTACTACTGTGGCCTTGCTAAAGAGTCCGTGATGCCAATTGGAATCCATCTTTGGTACCCTAGTTATGCAACACTGAATGCTATAAGTAGTCACATGCTGTAATGTATAGATCCACTACTGATTATTAGTTTAAATATCACTTCTGAAATATCACTCACCAAAGCTAACCTGCTCTTGAATATGGGAGTCTAATGTTTCTACTTTTGTAACATAAATGCTTAGTATGATGTTGCAATCACAGCCAGTTATATGACCAATGAAAACCCTTCTTTTGTCCCCACAAAAACCTGAGGGTTTTTTGGGTTAAGACATTTGTAAGAGATGGCATCTTGTAAAAGCCAGGAGGCATCTGAAGAAGATGGGTGGAGGCGAATAGCTGAAGAATTGGCAGACTGAGGGACATTGAGGCAGTTTTGTATCTAGCTTGCTCACAGCAAATGCTAAAGACAAAATCCAGGATTTTAGATGCTTTTCAGAAGGCAGTGATGTTGGAAATGACCATCGTATGCATGCTGATGAAGCACATTATAGAGAGATGCTCACCTGATCACAAAACCTCTGTCAGACATGGAAAGGATTTGAAGGAAGATGGGTTAAGAAGGATCTTGTTTGAGGAGTGTAGCTATTCCATGGGCTGGGAAGAACAGTGGGATGAGAAACGTACCTGGGGGAGTTGGGTATGTAGCCTTGTGAATAATAACATTCACTTTAAAATGGAAGTGTACACAGACAGACAGACAGTGCAATGGCTTCAAAATGGGTGGCATCTGGCCCAGACCACCAGGGTTAGTGCCGAGCAGAGCCACTTACTAGTGTAGGATTGAAAGTATAGTGAGTAAGGGAGGAATTTAAAGGATCCACAACAGAATTTCAATATGCTGGTTTGGGGAGGATAAGGGAATGTGTGACTGTAATGATGTCTTGGCGGTGGATGTGTTTCATATTCTGCGCGTATTTTGAAATAACATTGCCAGAGGGGGTCAATAAATTGATGGGAGGGGTTTTCAGTATTAAAAAAGTATATATATATATATATGGTGTGGTAACATTGAAGAAAAGATTTTTATCACTCCTTCAAGACTGTATGACCTTTAATTATTCCTGAGTCTATGCGATATGTTCAAGCTGGGAGTATATGTCTCCCATGACAACAACCTATAGCTCAGTGTCATCAGGGAAGGTGTGAAAGCAACCCCAGACACTTACAGGATGTTCATCAGTGGATGCAAGTATACATTACAGAAAGCTTGGAAGGAAGTAGAGACTCACAGGAATCAAGTCTCAAAGCAGACTTCAATGTAATGATTCTGAGAAAAGAAATCAAAGCTGTGAATAAATGAGATTGCTATTCTGGCCAAAGACTGGAATTTTTGGAGAAGGATTGAGCGCTTACTCTAAATTACAGCCATACAATGAAGCTGTTCATGAAATATTTCTCAGATATGATATGTAGCTATCTCTCGAGAGGCTATTCTCTTTTGGATTTACATTTCCACCAGCTCATATGATGCCATTCCTGGGCCATTTCCATTTTAGCAGCATTTTGTGACATTTCCCACGACGCACCGACTGCTCATGCCTACAATGGTATTGTTTTTATTTTTTAGCTTATTGCAGTCATCGCCCACCAGTTACACTCTTTTTCTAATTATTCTATGTGCCCCTCTTTTTTGTCCATGACAGGCAGGTTCTTGGAGTTTCCCATTGCAAGCAGCTGTATCAATTCATTTAGCTTCTTCCCTTTTTCTGAATCTTTCCTATGCTTGTGTCCTGCTCTGGGCTTTAATTTGAGCTGTCCTCATTTCTGCTCATCTAGCCTTATTAATCTGGGAACTACGACCTCGCCACAGAAAGTTAAAACTCTGAACCATACTAGATTTCATTACTTGTCATTTTTCTAGTGTGGCATTCCATTAACCATATATCCATTCCGCTTCACGAAAATCACATTTTACTATTATTTCAGGTAGTCGCCTTCTCATTGCAGGCCTCCAACCTGACATATATTGTTTACCACTCTGAGTGCGAATGTAAAATTTGTCAAAAGTTCTAAAAGTCTTGTAGCTTTTACTCACATTACAAGCCCACAGTGCACACTGTTATTTCAATAAGAGCCCCACACACACTTTTGAACTACTAGGGCTTTGTTGTGGATGTTGCAGTCCACACACCAATCTCTTGTCTGTCTTTCTTGTTTAAAGATGTATTTTCAATGAGTGTAAAAAGGTTAATAGCTACATAGGAATGGCACATCGTATGCAGTGCCTATACCTGCCTAAGCAACTTGGCATCCTGGTAAGCTGTAATGTGCATCCTGCAAATAATAATGCTCCACGGGGAGATTGTGGATTGTGGGCTGACATGGTAGTCAGAGGTGAAAAGTGATATGTGGGATAAAGAACTTAAAGCAGGGTGAAATGATCTCATGTAGACAAAAATATACGTAGTAGAAAGGAACAAAGTCACACATTGTAATCACTAGACCATTCTGAAGTAAAATATTACTGATTAGACAGTGAGCCATTGAGGTGATAGGGAGTTCCTGGAATGCATACATTAGCGAAATTACTAGTGTTGTAACCATAAAGGGTTGCAAGAGTGCTTTAGTCTAGACAAGACCATCCAGGTATGTTGATTGTTTCTGGTTGCTGGGCCAAAAAGATAAATTCAAATGTACAACCATTTTTTGAACTGTAGGAAACTTTAATATTGCAATTCACAATAATTTGTAATTTGAATAGTTAGTTTAGAAATTCCAGGGATTTGAAATGGCCCACTCCTGTGCATAGAATGTGGAACATATCTTCAGAATTTGGTCTTAAAGGTATATGTAGAACCAGATATCCACTTTTTATACATTTTGCCTTAAATTCATATGTAAAATGTTTCTATGTTCTGTGAAAACAGGCCACTTTATCAGATTTGCTGCAAGAATGTATCTAGTTAATCAGACAAGTGAAGATCTAATAGAAGATGGCCATTTAATGTAACATTTGTGACAAATCCACCTTTTATCAAAAGGTTGAAAACTTGAATTGTTGAATATCAGGCATATTAATGGAAAATAACTGACACCCATTGTTAGATCTGGGGGTTTCTAGTTGGCAGGGTAGGTACCACTGTCCAAGTAGGGACCCTTGCTTCTAGTCAGGGAAAGGGGGATACACTGTTAAGATAACCCCTGCTCACCCTCTAGGTAGCTTGGCCTGAGCAGTCTAGGCTAGCAAAGGCAATGTGTAAAGTATTTGTACCAACACTCACAGTAACACAGTGAAAACATTACAGATTTACTCCACACCAGTTTTAGAAAAATAAGGTATCTTTACTAAAAACTTCACAAGACCAAATACTACAGACAAACCAACATATAATTCAAAAGGTTACTTTAAAGATAGTTCAAGAGCTTGCAGAAAGTACTCCAGGATGTAAAAGTCAGTGTCTTGCACAATGCGACTCTCAATGCACAAAATGCGACACTTTCGTGCCCAACAGTACCTGTAGTTGCGATAAGGTTCCCAAAAGCTATAACAAGGAAGCTGGCAAAGGTGATGCGATACTCCTGAGATCCTGGGGAGGCTTTGCAGCAGCCCTGCTTCACGCAGCAGAGGTGGATGCGCCGGCTCCGATCTGTAAGGGGAGGATGCGATGACTTTGGCCTTCGTTGCGTAGGTTTCTTAGGGGGAAGCTTCACGCACAGGTTCGATGCGACACGCTTCGATGTGGCACGATGCGCGGCGCAGCGTTGTCTTCCAGCGCCGCAACTCTCGATGCGCCACGGAACGGGACTCTGCGTCGACGCACCCGATGACTGGAGACTTTCACGCACCGGCAGTGGTGCGGCTCGCAAGCTGGTTCTGCGACGACCCTCGCAATGTCAGGAATCTTCACGCTTCGGGACGATGCTCGACGCACTCGGCGATGCGGGGACCTGTGTGTTGCGATGGTGCCGCGATGACATTTTCCACGCACTCTCGTTCTTGCGACACGCAATCGGATGATGTGTTGGGTACCAGTTGCTCTTTTTCACGCTTCTGCTTCCCAGCTCCCAAAATACAGCAAAACGACCTCCTGAGGCCCCAAGACTGGGCAAGCACTCCAAGGCAGGTCAGAACTCTCTCAGCAGAGTTCCAGGGTAGCTGGTGGTGAAGTCCTTTTGTTCCTGGGACTTCTTAACAGGGAGCCAGCTCTTCTCAGGCCCTTGGAGATCAGAATCAAAAGAAGGGGACACAGAAAAGTCCTTCCCCTCTCCTTGGCAGCAAAGCAAAACAGCAAGCAGGCAGTCTTCTCCTCTTCAGTCCTTTTCAGCTTTCTCCTTGGCAGAGGTTTCTTCTTAGTTCCAAAGTGATCTAAAGTTTAGGTGTCTGGGGTCCTCTTCTTATACCCCTCCAAGTCTTTGTCTCTCTGTGTTTCAGTGGGGGGATTCCCCTGCTCAAACCGGTTCCTGGGTGTGCTCTGCCCTGGAGCACTTGGTTCCTTTCAGAGTGAGGGGCAGGGTCGTTAGACGCTCAGCAGGAGGTGGAGCCTTCTTTGTGCCAGCAGAGGCAGAGTCCTCAGCCTGGCCAGCAGGGGGTGGAGCCAGCTTTGTGCTGGCAGGGGCAGCCCTATTCAAACCCAGGGACTACTCCTCCCACCCATCTAAAGCAGATCTCCCTATTCACCCTGCTGCTGACTCATCCAGGCTCCTGGAGCCACCTAGCCCATCACATGACACCAGTCAGCCAACCAGCACACAGGCACACAGGAAGGTTAAACAGGAGAATAGCTACTTTCTAAAAAGTGCTATTCTCACACAGTGAATTTAAAAACCATCTTGCTAAAAAGATGTATAATTAAATTCTGAACACAAAGATACCAAACTTGGATTTTCTATCTTGCCCTTATGGGAAGATAGGCATGTAAACAGCCTTCCCCATTCTATCCTATGGGCAAGATAGCCTCTCAGCAGTGAAAAACGAAAATGGCTGTAATTCACTACCAGGGCATGTTACACACCTCAGTGCATGCCCTACCTTTCAGATACACTGCACCCAGCCCAGGGGGGTACCTAGGGCCACCATAGGGATGCCTGACATGTACAGAAAGGGAAGGATAAGGCCTGGTCAGTGGGTGCACTGGCCAGGTCGACATGGCAGTCCTGGACTGCACATAGGCACTGCAAGCAGGCCTAAGACATCATTTTAGCGCTACTCCTGTGGGTGGCACAATCAGTGCTGCAGCCCACTAGTAGCATTTGAATCACCAGCCCTGGCACACCCAGTGCACTTTACTAGGGGCTAACAGATGAAACAAATCCCAATCATGGATAACCAATCAATATAACAATTTACCAAGGGAGCACTTGCACTTTGACACTGATCAGCAGTGGCAAAGTGCCCAAAGCATCTAAACCAGCAAAAACGAAATCCAGCATAGCATCAAAAAACACAGGGGGTAGAGGCAAAAAGTCAGGGGTAACCACGCCAAAGATGCCAGGTCTAACACCCATTAATTGGGTGGGATGTCTTCAAGACATTTTGTTCAGGGATACATTATCCTCTATGGAATTAATATAGGTAGAAAATGTTAAATAAATACTGAGTATTCACATTAGGGAGAACAAAAATTGAAGAAGAAGCACTGGGAAGAAAGCCATGCGATAGCACCCTCTCTTCTTAAGCATTTATTGCGATTCGATCCCTCAGATAAATTACACATGAATTAGGAAGTTATCCTCCTGGTATTTTTCATGGGTAGAATAGCACTGACGAATATGGTACTGCCTCCCAGACAACTTTACTTTTTCTTAAATATTGCTTTGATCATTCCCGGGAGGGTCTTTAAGGATGCAGACACTATACTATGTGTCCTCAAATGGATGATCAAGAGAAGACAGGTGGCCATGACCAAAATGAAATTACCTCTAAAAGAGAGTAGGGTTATTATCTCCCTGCTCTTTTGCAGTGGGTGGCAAGATGGCTGATGGTGTTCCCATTTCTGAAAATGAAATATATGATAAAGGCTTTGGCCCCAATGCTATATGGGGTGACGTATCAAACAGAAAATCCCAATTACCTGAGCTAGTGACAGCCGTGAGGAAGTGCTGGAACTGCTACCTTAAAAAGGTCGCAGTGAAAATTGGATGCGCACCTGACTATCACTATTGCCAGTCCAAAGACTGGGAGGGATTGTCAGAGACACTCTACTAGATGCTGGACGGCAGCAGGAGTCGTACACATTGGCCAATTATATGAAACAGGCAGACTCTTGATATTGGCAAAATTTAGTACAGCACATGATATACCAGACGGACAATTTCTGAACTACAGCTGGTTAGTCGGCAAAATTCACAAAACCTGGGAGCAAGAAGGTGCAGCGACAGAGCTCTTCAGACCACATTGACTATGGGCTCGAGGGGTGGAGAAATCACAACACAGCATACAGAGCTAGCAGCAGACAAGCGTTTCCACCATGGTACGGCCTCACAAAAAGATGGGGGCAGACTTGCAGGCATCCCTGTCAGAAGTAAAATGGCCCAAGGCAAGGACGTCTGTAGCCAGAGCCTTTAGGAATGCTTGGGTCCAATCCATTCAGTTCAGTTTCCATCATTCGACTTACCTGACCAGAAGGCTAATGCAAGATCGGTATCTGACCCCACAGGGCTCTTGGCCTAGATGCGGAATGGAGGATGCAGGCTTCCTCCACATGGTATGGGCATGCACAGAGCTCAGGGAAGACTCAGCACACCGACCACCCCAACAGACATGGCAACTCTTAATGAACCAAAAGTGAGTCTGTTGTGCCTAATGTTTCGCCATAAACACCTATAAACAGAATGTAAGTTCACAGACCGTGCCATGCTATTATCTAAGAGACATTCTGCATTGTCCTGGAATGCGGCAAGACCCCTAATGTCTTAGGATAGCTAATGGTAACAAAACATTGGAAGGAGCCAATAGCTAGCGCTCAATAGGAAGATTAGTGAACAATCAGGAGTGCCAGAATGAGTGATGAGGTGGACTCCATACTTGAAGGAATCCATTCACTGGTAGTGAGGCCACCATGACATTTCACACATCGCTCTTTATGTTCACCTCTCACCGTTAAACCAACGTGTCCTGCTGCGATTTTAGCAGCGGGGTAACACAACCGAGTGGTGATGCCAGGGCAACCAAAAACTACCTATAGATGAGGAGGCCAGCGAATGCACCTTTATGCCGCTTTTGCTTAATCTATCTGATGGTTCTGTTTCATGTGTTTCTTTACCCTTCTTTCATCAATTCCCATGTGCTTCTTTACCCTTCTTTCATCAATTCCTGTTTCTGTTCAGCTCAGATGGTGTAGTAACTTACTAAAACGTTATGATATGAGATTGTGACAATAAGTGACAATACTTGTTAGGATCACAAGCAGAATGTTTGTGTAACTAATGCTCTAACACTGTTAAAATGTAAAACCAATAAAACAGATTTAGGAAAGACGTGCATCACATGCAAAATGTGGTTTAAACATGAATCATTGTGTGGTGTTCTTTGAAAGGAAAAAAGCGGCAGTGCTTGCTGGACTAAACTGTCGGTGTTATTTGAACAGATTCCTTACCATGCCCTACTCTTAAACATCAGGTCTCCATCAATCCTCTGTCTATGGCATGTCACAGTCAAAAAACTTTGATTGATTTTGTAGTTATTCCCTGACGGTAAATCACTGAAGAGCGTAGTCACAATCACTTTCAGAACCTGTCTGTCAAGAGCTCTCCGTGGGATAATGCGCATCCCAATGTGAAGCATTGATGGAGCGCTGCTATAGGTGGGCGCCTGTTGAACAGAGTCTGCTATCACAGCCCTCCTAGAGTCTTCCTGAGCCCATGTCCTTGAACACATCAGAAGGGCATTACCTGGATGCTGGACAGAATATATATATATTGAGATAGGTAAGAATTACCATTTTTGTAACTATAAAAGTCTAATGGCACTAATGTGCCACGGAACATCACTTTTTGTGGCGAAACAACCTTCACAACGCAACTATTACAACGCATGCCCTTACATCACATGTCGTTGCAACGCAAAAGGTGTGCAGCAGTGGGTACAGGTGTTGGATTTCACTCCAACACCTTCCCTACTGTTGCACACACTGGAGTTGGAATAGAAAATTATTCTATTCCAACTTCCAGCGGCCCCCGACAGAAAGTCGGAGTAAAGGTTTGCGTAACAACAGCATGCCATGTAATGGCATGCCTTGTAATGCCACATATTCCTTTTTTTGACGTTCCGGTGGCGCAGAGTACAACTTGCATATTTATAAGGCAATGTAAAGCCATGTTACGTGTCTTTTGTTGGCCTTATAAATATCTGCTCCTTTCACGCAGCAGAAAACTGTGTGAAAGGGGCATTCCATGAGTGTTGCTGTGGGCCTTCCCAGCAACATCCATGGCTTTTTTAGACTGCCCCAGATTTACGAGACATCGTAAGTCTGAGGCAGTGCCAAAAATGTATGCCTCCCGAGGGGAGGCGTAAGGGAGGCACAATGAGGATAAATATCTTATATCTCTTGTATTTCCTCTTTCTATGTGTGCTGCAGAATGCAGCACACATACAAAGAGGAAAAAGCCTCTTCTGATTGTTTTTGTGAAGGAAGGTTTTCCTACCTGCACAAAAATAATCATCCTCGCAATGCAGGCACCCTTGCATCATGGCTCAAGGGTGCCTGCGTTGGCGCACAGCAGCCCATTGTGAGCCGCGGTAGGGGAAAATGACAGGAATGCGCTGTATCTAATAGATACGGCGCATTTCAGCCCTTTTCTTTTTCCATAGCGCAGCGCAGCAGCAAGGCCTGCTGTGCTGCCCTATGGCAAAAAAACCATAAATGAGACCCTAAATGTGAATTATGCAGTTCTTATCTACTTTTGATGTCACACACCACAGAGCAAGAGGCATGCGTGAACCCTGGCGGCGGACAGCTTTTGGACTGACTGGCGTTTTAAGTGCTTACCACTTAGTCTTAAGTGGCTGAAGAGCTGGAGCAATTTTAACACTGTAGAAAGTGATACATGGTTGCTTGTCACAGGAGCTTTCAAGGTGTGTGCTGCTTTTGGCTGGAAATATAGTTTCATTTGTTGACATATCTGAAGTAAACGACAGAAACTAACACATTAACACACAAAACATAACAACTCATTTAAAATGTAACAGGGCACACCACAAGAACACAGTCAAAACAGAAGTCAACACAACTACAATGCAATAATACAGCACAACAATATAGCAGCACAAAAAATAACACAACACATTACCTATGCAAGTAGACACCACACAACAAACATGCACAGACGTTCTTGCCATACATTCCCAGCTTCAGAATCATGTTTTCGTAATAAGAAGATAAAAAGCGTGACATGAAATATCTCCAGTCAAAAATGTTTTGTGATTTGGCACATAGACTAGGATTCCCAAAAATGAGAACTTGAAAAATGTCGACCTTTTGAAGTCATGTGACTTTTTGTGTTAATGGTTTGGTAGTTTTGAAGCAAGAACTGAAAAGTTCTGCTGGTAATGCTTTAGATAAATGGGCTGAGTGAAAGTTTGCTTGGAAACACATAGAAAGAGGCAATGTCAAAAATCTGTTAAAAAAAGTAAAGGGGAAGTAAAGGATAACAAAAAATGAAACGAAAAATATATCTATATAAAGTAAAACAATATTATTATTTTGGGGTAATTAATGTCAATACCAAGTAGAACAATTGGCATTGCTGGTTATTCTAAACTCCAATGAGTTAGGGAATCAGTATGCTGACTAGAGTAAATAATATTCAATAGTAAAATCGGATTACAGTGGCCACATTAAATAGTATTTCAGATACCTGATATGTAAATTACCAAAGCGAGGCTAAAGCTACCATGTGTATCTCCCACTGGAATGAAAGGACATTGATCATATGCACTGTAATGGTACCATGAGGTCAATAGGTCATTGCTTGGTGCTTTGGCTGGTTCAAATGATGCATCCTTTGGGTTTCTTGCTACCAATTATAAGGCGTTGGCTCAAGTGCTCATGTCACCCTATTTGAAAACTGTGTGAACCTCTTTCAATTCTAGCCTTATGTTGCAAGTCAATTAGCCTCCAACGTAGGGTCTAGAGATTCTCAGTTTGTGATCAGACCACTAACCATATATAGAATGTTATAGTTAGGTGAAATGCTCAGTAACAACGCAATGGTTTAAACAGAAACTCACCAGTTATAGTTACAGTTATTGCAAGTAACTGTAACTGATGACCTAAGGTAACTATAACTCACGCCCCTGCCATGCACAATTTTCTCATCAATAATTTCGGTGGAAATGTTGCAGTGATATCAATGATGTCATTAAAGATGTCATGATCGATGTAATATGTGGGGTAATTGCTTGGCGAGGGCATGTGCTTTTTATATATATTTATGTATATATACAAAAACATATAGGGTTGCATATGTACAGAGTGAGTCTGAGAAGTGGCATCATGACGAGAAGCAAAACCTCAAGTGAGTCCTGCTGCTCAACCACCAACAATGTTAATAAATAGAATATTAAATTCTGCGCAGCTTCATATATGGTTTAGGCCATAACATCTATTCATGAGTATTTGTTTTAACAGACGTATTTAATCAAACCCAGGATGCAAGTGCTTAAAGTTGTGCAGCAAGGTGAAATCGCACTAAAGTGATATGTGACTACATGGAGAGTTGATTTTATATATTTTCACTGTCATGGTATAAAAATATATATATATTTCACGGGTCACTGAAATGTGGATTTCATCACTGTAATGACAGCTCTCAAACCCCTAAGTGGAGTTAACCATTTTCGGGGACACTAGTGTTCTGCGGTAATGAAGGACCAAACTATGTGACATGATTATATAAATTATACAAAAATAAAAAACACATTATGCAGCATTATGCAACTTTCTCTGTAAATATTATTTGTATCCATTCGCACTGGAAATATTTTTTTGCTAAATTTTGCAAATTATACTGCAAATTATGTAGTAAGTGTAGAAAATCTATCAAGCTGAAAATACTGCAGGCACAGAATCTCACAATTTCACTGGCCCTAACCATCTTCTGTTGTTTTAGCAACAATATTTTCATGAAAGGTAAACAAAACCTAAATAATGTAATTCCAATCAGTGCCCATTGTTAGCTGTACATTGAGGAGAACAGCTTCAACAATCTCTCTCTTCTAAAGAGTGTATTTTTTACTAACACAAGGATTTATTTCTAAAATTCTACATTCTTAATATACATGCATTTTCCCATACACAAACACGGTAGATGAGTATATCCAGGGTCACTGGAAGTATGTGGCATGACAGGAACACATTATGTTGCCGGATTGACTAAATTATGTGGCAAGGAAAGGCAAATTAAGCGGCCTAAGGCGGCACATTTTTTGTTAATATTATCTCATGAGTTTGTCACATGTTAACACTATCTGGGCAAAGGTTTCACCTAATTAGTACCACTTTGATACCCGAATACAGAAATAAGCAACCAGTCAACCTTTGCAAAGGGCCTTCCACTGCACAGCAAATATATTGCCATATTTTTAGTAACTTTTGATCTGTTTGAGCTAGAAGCAATTGTTTTCCTGAAATCTGAATGTTATGCAGCATATACTGGATTATGTGGCAAATGCAGCAAAAACATAATTATGCTGAAAACACTGCTGGTGCAAACTTGCATTATTCCAGTGGCCATCTCGTCATTCAGTTAAATTTAGAAACCATTGGCATTCGGCCTTGTGGCTTATGATGTCACCAGAATATCTATATTATATAGTCACAGGAAAAAAATCAAAGATTGATGTAATGTAATAGTTAGGTACTGAAATAAGATAAAAACAAATGTTTCAAAACCAAAAGAGCTCTGAAATTTAGCAGTTATAGTTTACTGAGTCAAGTATAACTTGCGCCCTGCCATGCCTGTTTATGACCTTACATATAACATTACTCAAGGCACGCTAAATGTCATTATTATAGTTAGTGGAAACGGGGTACTTCCACACAACGAAGGACGGAGACGAAGATAACGCCGTACAAGAGAAGAGGCAGTTCCGATTTTCTACGAACCAATAAGATTCTTTCTATCGCAAATAATGTGAAAGAACCACATGTCAGCCCAACTCCTCACGGGCGAACGAGAAAGGTGAAAGAAGACGCCAGCATCCCTCACCCGTCAGTATGAAAAAGATGTCCATTTGGAACTATATATGAGCCCTGATGAAGACCTTATGAACACAATAAAGGTCCATTACACGAAAGGTCGAAACGCGTCGGCTAATAGAAAACGAGAATTATTTGGGATAAAAATTACACAATAACGTCCCCAGAAGAGCAAAAACAACATACCCAGTCAACGCTCTCCACGACAACTTCGGAAAACATTTTTTCTCCGACCCTGTATAGGACCATAACAATCACTTAATGTGGAGGCAACAATGAGTTAGAATGCCCCCATGTCTAAAAATAGGATATCTGAGTACTGTAGTGCAATATTTTTATTGTTTGTTTGAAGTATTATCTATTTGCAGAATTTTCTTCATGTTTGTTGTTACTATGTTATTGTGAAAACAGCAAAGTTTGTTTAATGTTAAATGTATAGGACATGTGTTTGTCACACGGAGAAAGTGTTCTCCTTGTCTCAAAGTAATTCAAATCGTTATAAATCAAATATAACTCGCAGTCAATAAACAGGCTTGCTGAGAAAATTTGAAATTGTGATTCATGGTGTCAGAGGTACTTGCTTTTCAAAAAGTTTCACCACAGATTCCGGCCTCTGAAAACCTTATTGAATCCCCCCCTTTTTTGTTATATATCCCCATTAATATATTTAGATCACTTAACTATAACTGATACATTTCAGAGCTTTTTGTTTTTTTAACATTAGTTTTTATCTATTTTAATAGCTAACTATAACAACACTTTGAGTTTTGTTTTTTCAGTGAATTTCGAGGGTTTTGTCTTAATGTAAGTTAAGATCTATCTATCTATCTATCTATCTATCTATCTATCTATCTATCTATCTATCTATCTATCTATCTATCTATCTATCTATCTATCTATCTATCTATCTATCTATCTATCTATCTATCTATCTATCTATCTATCTATCTATCTATATGCCTGTCTGCCTGTCTGTCTGTCTGTCTGTCTGTTTATCTGTCTATCTAGCTATCTATCAATCTACAAATATAACAGGTCATATTCCAACACAATGACATTCAGGAGTGCCTCACTTTCGTCTTGAATACAAAATGTAAGCACTGTAGTTGTTCATTAGAACTTGGTAGTGTCGCTTCAGTTGATTACTAGGCAGTTAACTGACAGGCTGCTGCTGTTTTTGGAAATAATTGACTCTGCATGTCAGTATGTTTTAATGAAATGGATGATGATGATATTTGAGAACTCATAAAAAATGTGTCCTCATTTTAGTTTTTTAGAGCACTAACCATAACTTCCATTACAAATAAAACAGTCACCACTATCTAGAACCTTTTACAAATAATTTACCTCTGTGTTTATTTTTGCTGAAATGAATTTTAGTTCTTAGGTTTTAAATGTTTTGGAAGAAGTCATACAGTTTTTCATTCGCAATAACACACCAAATGTTAGCATCCTCGGAGTTCATGCTTATAATTTCCAACATCAGCTCTCAGAACCTATTCGTTCATAGAGAAGGACAGATTTTGCATGAAATGATTGTGATGCATAGACAGGTTATTCTCCATTCCCTCAGCTGGGTTTTTGAGCCGACACCCATTAATGTATGTACCATGAGCTGTTCTAAGACCAATACTAATTTACTGAGCACAGATTGCACATATATTCACGCAACACAATCCCTGGCCCAAGAATGAACTACAAAAGGGAAATAACAGAAGTCTGAAAATATACATTTTAGGCCAAGAAGGTCCTAAACTACTGAGGAATTACTGGATTTTGCTCCTTTTATGAAAATTGTTACCATCTACCATGTATTGTATTATAAAAGCATAAATTCACACAAGCCGAAAAAACAGATCCAGATGATCTATTCTTCTCAATCTACACCATATGCAGTGCCCACCACCCAATGCCAGACCCCAGTCGCACTACTACACGCTCCTTACCTTGAGATCAGTGAACCAGTAATTTGATGCTCAGTTTATTGATTAAACCTAACAGAAAAATAACTGTTGAAGAATTAAATAGCCCAAGTTTACAAAGAATGTATGCATACCGGCTCCTGAATCCGAATGGGCATCATTGCCAAGCACCCTCCACTGAATATGCAAGAGCTGGCTGCAAGCCCGGAGCTGGCATATTCATTAGCTCTCACTTAAGGGTCAGTAAACTAATGGAGGCTACAGGCCTACCTTAATGGTTACATAGAAATGAAATCCTTTGGGTGACATTTGAAAGGCCCATCCTCATATTTCTTTGCAGATAGGTTCATCCATGCATGCTCCTCACAGGAGTAAAGATAAAAGATATGTAGAAGAAGTCCCACAATGCAGTGCCTTTGGTCTACAAACGGGCTGCCTAGCTCTCTGCTACGTTCTTTCCCTCATGCGAAGTTGGGTTTGGGACTAATGATAGCCATATGTGTGACTGCACAAGAGCAACACGCCAAGCTTGTTACCTAGGGATGTGCTGGCATTGCAACAGCCAAGTCTCCATCAAAAGAGTACAAATTAAGATTTTTCACATTTGTAGAAGTATATCTAATCATGACCTTGCACAAATGTGCTCCGTGGCTTGGACCAACTTTCTGCATGTATGGAAACTGCACCATGCTTGAGTATCTGAGTTTTGTTTGTGATGGTGCCCTATTGTGTTTATTTGGTGATTAATGAGTTGTCTGAAATGTTGAGTTCCTTCTCATAAGGGGTTTTGTCAGAGGAAGAAGAAGCTTTAGTTCCTTTAGGAAATGTGGTCTCTTTGTATCTGGCTCACAGTCTGCAATGTTCAAATGTTTAAGTCGCTAACACAAGAGTCCCTCTATCAGAGATTGGCCCTTTCTGCCGTGTCACCCTAGAATTTTGCCTTCCCTTTGGTGAAACCGTTTTTGCTGGTCTTAGGACTCTGAGCACTTTATTCCTCTTAACCAGTAGTAAAGTGCGTGTGCGCCTCCTTCTAAACATAGCTAAATTGGAATAAACCTATTTGGCACATTTCATTTACTTATAAGTCCCTAGTATATGGTACTACATGTACCTAGGACCTGGCCTGTAAATTAAAAGCTACCAGTGGGTTACAGTTTTGTTGTGTGACCCAATAAAGTAGCAATGTAAAACATGTCTCAAGGCCTGCTCTTGCAGCGAGTGAGCGCAGTTTTAAACCTGTCATTTCTACCTGGCAAAATAAACTGTTTGCCAGGAATAGACCCTCCTATTTAATACTTAAAAGTCACCCCCTAAGGTGGGCCCTATATACCCATAGAGCAGGCTGCACAGTATATAAAAATGAGTCATGTGTACTAAAGTTTTACATATCCTAGCAGTGACAAATCTCCCAAGTCGTTTTTCACTGTGGCAAGGTGGGCCCTCCCATAGAAAAGCACTGGGTTGCATTATAATCAAGGAATCAATGTCTTTAAACAGTAATTTAAAAAGCAATGTAATTGCCAAGTCGGATTTTATATTACTATGTTGAAACCACCACCGTTAGAACTTGACAATTTCCTACCTAAGCCAAATGTGACTTTATGCCAGTGTCCAGTGTCACACAAATGTTAATGACTCTCCTGTGGGGAGATATGTAGACAGTGGACAAAGGGCTTTGATGTGGGGAGACGCATTTCCTCCTGACAGGATGGCCATCTGGGCTGTGCCCATGAACTTAATTACACTTCAAAATGTGCCTAACCTGTCACAAGCAGATGTAACTCACACTTAGGCTTTCTCCATTCATTGTCCTGCTAGTCAGCCATGCAGCAATCCTAGTTGGAGGGGCTGCCCCCAGAACTGGTTTTGAGTGACCACAAGGGAGGGTTTGCCTATTGTCATAGCCACATCTCTGGATGAGCACAGGGAGCTCTGACCAGGGGAAGAAAGCTTCTGTTATGTTGGATTTAGGTATGGAGGGGCACTGTGGGATAGTCTGGAGTAAAACATACAGGAAGTCCTGCAAAATTGGGTATGGTCACCCCTAGGAACATCTGATCTGTTTGTTAGGGAGCAGTCAGGAGTTCACCCCCCCCAACAGTCTGTCACTGGGCATAAATGCGGCATCCCCAGTACCTTCCTCAAATCACTGTTAGACCTGTGGAAGAACAGAAGAGGACTGGACCTGCTGTCTGTGACCTGAGAACAGCCTTGAAGACTGGACCTGCTCTCCCTTTTGTACTCTGGACAAAGAAGTGAACTCCAAGGGTAATGAAACTGCCCTGCCATGTACCTGTGGTCTCTACTTGCCACCCGGTGAGTCTCTAAGTGCCTCCCCTGCATTCCTGGAAAATTTAGGACTGTACTCCTGTGGTGGATTGCAGCTTAAAAGACTAACGTCAAAAGCTAAACTCTTTGATCAGGGCAGACTAGTCAGTGTCCAATTGTGTCTAGGTCCTCTTCTACCACGACCATTGACTATTGTTAGCACTTTGTGCTTCTTGGCACTATTTTCTCAAATCTTAAAAAATGTATAACTTAGCTTCTACTTTAAAATTGGTTTGGGATTTTTCTTGTGTTTTCAGTTTATTACTGATTGAGTATAAATACTTTACACATTGTCTCTGAATTAAGCCTAACTGCTTTGTGCCAAGCTACTAAAGGGTTAAGCACAGGTTGATTTGTGGTTTACCCTGACAAAGATTGTGATAGTTTGGGGTAAATTCCCAACCCCCCTCAACTAATATTGAAGTCCAGAGAAACACAGTCTGACTTGCGAGACAGGGAGAATAGGTTCATATTTATAATTAAGGATCCCTGTTTTCCGTTTTTACTGATTTTTACACATAAATACAGACAGAAAACATTTATTTTCTTGTCTGTATTTATTTTTAAATGTGGATGAAAACGGAAATTGGGTTGCTTTTGGAGTAATTCTAAATACTGTCTGCCATGACTGCCAGGCCAATAGCTGCATGGATTGATAGGTAAGGGGTTAAAAAAGAAAGGAATTTCAGTAAAGAGGATTTAACAGCAGCAGATATGCACAAGGTTGACACTGAAATGTATCATATTTTCATATAAGTGCATTGATTTATCTTCTGCGGATGTTCATAGCATTAAAACCTGACAGGCATTCAAGCATGAATGCATATTTATCGGTTAAATAAATGGGGAAATATACTAATTTCAGCTTAATTTCTCCACAAAACACAACATAAATATGGATAAATACAGATAAAATTAGCAAAAAATAAATATGGATAAATACAGACGGAAATGTCAAAAAAATAAATACCATAAAACCGGGAGCCCTATTTATAATGTACACCATCAAACATAAGCCCTGCCAGCGTTTATGCAACATTAATGTCAGCAAAGCTTGTCTTATGCTCCACAAGAATATTCAGTAACTTTATTGTTCTTATTTTTGCAATATTTGTAGTAAGTAAAGAGTATCTTTTGTGTGAAGAGTTTGGAAACAATAGGTTTTACAAAAATCAAAGAGAATATTGAAAGATGAAAACCATCACATTAACTCAATCTGCTGTTTTATTTTCTATTGTAATATTGTGCATTTTTTTACTCTTTCCTCTTCATTTTCTTCTATGAAAGTCCTTTTAGGTGTCCTATTTTACCATTGAAGTTGACACCTTTTGTAACACAGTTCGGCCTCAATGAAGATGAAATCTTCCCTTGAATCTTACCAAACATGTGGCTGTTCGTGTCACGCCAATCTAGGGGCTCCTCTCAGTCACAATCTGGCTACAAATCGCTGCAGTTCCAGATGGTTCTAGACCTTTCCTTTGACGACATCCACCTAAAATGTGATCATGTACTAAAGCATGCACCTGGTCAGGTTTGCACTTTATACAACAAACTAAATAAAAAATTAGAAAAGTAGCTTTTAAAGTACCACAGCGGCGGCTACTACTGCTTGCAATAAGCTCTTTGGTTGGCGAAGTGGTTGATTGCGTCGAGACCGGTTCAAGGGTCAAGCTGTGTAAGCACAAGCTGCCAAAACTCTGACTCAAGATGGAGAAAGCTCATAACTGGCCTGCATTTTTTTTAGCTAACTACTAAGAAGTGTTAAGTGACTCAAATGATTTTCTAAACCATACTTCAAAGAAGTAAACAACAAAAGGCCAGGGTTAAGTTAATGTTTTCAAGTGCCCAGCATTAGTTTGCGATTTTGTTTCACAGCATATTGCCCAACTCAGTACAGAAGATGTTGCTGTGAAGAAGTTCATTAGATCCTGAATGGTCCTAAATCTGCCTACATTGTGTTTTCTATTTACTCATTTATTTACCCATTGCATGCTCAGCATCAATCGCTACAGCGAACTATTGAACTTAACATGTAAATCTTAAGAAACAAAGGGGCATATTTACAAGCCCTCGCCACCACCGGAGCGTCACTTTTTTTGATGCTCTGGTGGCGCAGCACCATTTTCCAATATTTACACTTTGTGTGGCTTAATGCCATCTTGTAAATATACCCCTTTCCGCCACAGTCCTCTGCAGCAAAGGGGCGTGCAATGTGTGTTGCTGGGGGCTTTCCACCGCAACACCCATAGCTTTTTGACATTGCCCCAGATTTACAAGGCGGAGGGAATACCAAAAATGAATGCCATGGAATGCCAGGCGTTAGAATGGCACACAGAGGAGAAAAAAATAATTTCTCCTCGTTTTTTGCTCTTTCCCTGTGTGCTGCATTCTGTAGCACACATAGAAGGTACAGATCACCATTATTTATTATTTTTGTGCAGGAAAGTGTCCCTTCCCGCACATAAACAATCATCCCTGCAGTGCAGCCACCTTTGCAAAATGGCGGCAGGGTGCCTGCTCTGGCACTAGGCAGCTTTTTTGCAACAGCGCTAGGGGAAACACAGGGCTGTTCCCAATTCTTGTGAATATGAGGCATCCCTGTGTTTTGAAAATATCGGAGCATGGCTGCCAAATTTGGCGCAGCACTACGCTCCTAAATTTTTATGTAAATATGCCCCCAAGATTCAGGCTCATTGCTAAACGGGAAGGGCTCCTTCATTGCAGCTTGAGATGATATGTGAATTCACCTAGTTGAAATACTCCTGAGGCCACAAGGTGCTACAGGGCCTAGTGGTAACCTCTGTGGAACCAACAGAGCCGCACGTTTCAGAGACAGTCACTGCTGTGGGGACTTGGCTGCTTGTAATGCAGGGCAAGGAGCTCTAGATCCTCGATAATTATCTTCCTGGGGCAGAGGCTGCGCACCTTTTCACAAGTGACATAATTAGAATTAAGGAATGTGATCTTCACTGCATCTCGCAGAGTGATTATAAACACCATGCAATCAATGTTCCTTGAAGCACTGCAGTGTTGCAGCCTGCCTACTCCTGGATGTGCGAAAACTGCTTCTTACCATTTAGCACAATAGAATTGTTACTGGACTGACCATTCGAGGGGAGGGGGTTGTTGGATGCTTAATACAGATGCATTTTTGGCTATCTTCCCTACCATTTTGAAAAATGACGGACTCTTCAAATTAATAAATGTATTCCGCTTTGATTGAAATACAAATCGATTGGCAACACAGATCAATTTTCTGGCCAGCTGAATCATACTAAAACACAATAGCCCTAATTTTGTGTGACCTGCTTCAGGAGAATGTAATACCACAAATGTTAAAGACCAATACTGCAGTGAGTGGTATTTCCTGTGCATTCTGTTACCTCCGCATTAGAAGCTCTGCCAATGAGAATCATAGACAGATCAGGTAAACAACATGTTTGTCTCCATTAAGATCTGCAAAACTACTCATCCTCAAAAATTTTGCCAGGCATTGCATGCTGGCATTTTTTGTGGGAGAGAAACACTAGTTGTAAAATGTGTGCACATCTTGTAATCCTGTTTTTTCATAAATGAATTTCTGGCATTTTTGTAAACATATGTTAGGGTTTTACAACCAACCATAATTTCTAATTCGGCTTTATAATTTCACTGTTTTGCTAGCATTCATTTGTATTCAACTCCTGATTTTCTTACACTTCCTTTCATATTTTTGCTATTCTTTGTCAGTTTTTAATCAATTATTGTACCACCGTAATAATTTTTATAAGGAACTGATATAGCGTTTTCTGTGCCCACTCTCTTACCATTTGATCTCCAATGTACCTTTCTTATCTGCACTGAGGGGTGAGGAGAGTTAGTGTTTTCACAAATTAAATTCAATTAACTGTGTATCCCATTTGGCTACGCAATAAGGTCCAAGAATCAGCATCTATAGTTAAGAAGTTTATTTCTAGTTAACAATCAAATTCAGGCAAATTAGCCCTTAGAACCATGCTATAAAGGTACAGAATAACAACAGGCACGCCCAACCACCAGAAGAAATTGAGGCGGACTAAAATTAGGCAAACAAGCAATTTAGTCACAGCAATACAAAAGAGTAACACAAGAACTTGATGTTCAGAGAAAAGTCTCAAATTCTCTTGTTTATACATTGGTAAATCTAGTTCAAGCTACAAAGATGGTTCTGTGGATCTAAAGAATCTGAAAAATCAGGGAATTTCCGTAAAGGAAATTTAGAACAAGGCAGGAAAAATCAAGTAGGATGGTGTCAGCATTTCAGAAGCTCAGCCAAAAGTCTTCTTGGGTCAGGAAATAAAATATTAGCCTAAGCCACACTCAGTGAAGAATCAAGGAAAACATAGAGCTCAAAGCATTCAGGAGAAAGTCTCTGAAGGGATCTGAAAAGGTGTCAAAGGATCTGATCTCCAATGGTGTGAACACTAAGGGGGCAATTACGAGTCTGACTGTGCAGTGGTGGGAATAACCCCACCACCGCACCTCCAAACCCGCGTGAGAACCACCCGCCAGATAATTACTTTTTTTGTCATTGGCGGGCAATTCCTTTGGCGTTCCCACAGCAGTGCCTTTAAAATAGGCACTGCAATGGGAACATCAAAAAAGTTCCAGCACGGCATGGATGAAAAGTCCATGCCATGCTTGACCTTCTGTGCATACACAGAGGGGGGCAAAGGTTATGCCCCTGTTTGTACATCCACAGAGGGTGGGGCACAATGGGGCCCTGTAGGGCCTCCTTTGTTTTCTCTCTGCCAGGCTTTTCAGGGAGGAGAAACTGCCAAGAAAACCCTGGCGGAGAGGAAACTCGTATTATGCTTGGCAGGACCACGGCGGTCCCACCAAGTTTATGGATGCCCCTGGACCACCGCACCGCCGCAGGGGAATGGCAATTCCCTGGCGGAGTCAGTGGTCCCAGGGCGGCACAACCACTAGGGTTGTAATGTGGCAGTCGTAAGACCGCCGCCCCACCACAAATCTGGCGATCTGAGGATTTCCAGATTTGTAATTAGGCCCTAAATTACAACACACAAGAGTCTTCTTGGGCACCACCCTTTGCACACATCATCAGGGGTCTACTCTGTTTTTACCCTTCTCACCTTGTAGACTGCAACAATTTCCAAACATCCTACACCGAACATGAGAACGACATTGTCTTCTCACGCACAAGCCAGGTTGAAACATTGCTGAATAGGCCTTTCAGTTAACACTCTCGCCTACTATGTTCCTTCCTCAAAGTCTTCTTCTCAGGCTCTTTCTCTGTCCGTAGTACAGTAATGTATGTATTCTACAACTAACAATGCATGTGAGTACCTGCTAGAAATGTCATGTTTACAAAAAATAAAACAAAACCAAAGGAAATGATGGACGGAGTGTTGAACATTGCAAGCACTCACCCCCAGTCAACTGATCTGGGTTTAATCCACCACCGTTCTTTAGCCCACTCTGCCACCCCAGTTCAGACATGGCCATAAGCAAATCAGTCTGACCCTGTACCTCATGGGAACAGTCCAGCCCGAACTGCCAAGCCATGTCTTCCCTGGACCGGAAACAAGCTTCCTAGGACCGGTTCCTGGCATTCCAGCCGTCTTCAGCCAGGCTTGCTTGAATCCAGTGGCAAAGTGAGCAAGGGACTCACGTCTGAGCATACCCTGCCAACTTATGGCGAACAAAGCAAAACCAAAGGAAATGATGGACGGAGTGTTGAACATTGCAAGCACTCACCCCCAGTCAACTGATCTGGGTTTAATCCACCACCGTTCTTTAGCCCACTCTGCCACCCCAGTTCAGACATGGCCATATGCAAATCAGTCTGACCCTGTGCCTCATGGGAACAGTCCAGCCCAAACTGCCAAGCCAAAAAATAAAAACCCACATTTGCAGCATGAATAATTATAATCCTAAATTGTCAGCTTAAAGTATTAGCAAGAGTGCACATTTAATATGCATTTGCACATTGAAACACCAACAAATATGAATGATCAGTGCATTAGGTTCACGTTACATAAAGCATATAGTAAATCCTTTGATTAATCATGTGTAAGTTTGGCTAAGAACGACATTTAAATTAAACTAATGATATATTAATGCAGACATTACAGAAACTATCGTTCGTAGTGTAATCACATTCTATATGTATGAGGATGGTTTCAATTCAGTTATTGAAACAGTAAATGCTAATCAGTGTACTAAGGCACACATTAAGAAAGTTTAATTTCATCTGTATAGTAGGTTCGTGTCCGCCAATTAAGGATAGTTTATTAATACCTCATGTGATGCGGTTGAACACAGAGTTTGAGTAAATTCCCATGTCCTACACCAAATGCACTTTAGTTATAATGTCAAATGCAACACTTATCTTAAACGCTGGACCATTTAAGAATTGAGTGCTAAATGCACAGTCATGTCATGTATCTTTTTAGGAAGTTGTGACGTATTTGTAGCGTGCAAGGATTGGCAAAGCTTGCACTGCACCAGAAGATTATCGAAAGTGTGATATCCATGCATTACATAAATGAATACTTTTTTAACATTGCAAGTTAGGCGCTTTAAAAGTCACAAGTATCCACGTAAAGTTTGGATCCTGATTTAGGAAATCACAACCTGTTTCTTATATTTAGCCCTATGCTATGAATGCGGAAAATTGGCAGGATGTCCACATTTTTTGTAGTGTTAAGTAACACCTATAGGTGTAGAAGTGGGGTTTTCCAAGAGAATTGTCCTTGCAAATGAGGTAGCCACCCAAACCGTTGTACCTTTAGGGGGATAAACTAGAATTTACTATGGGTTTACCCACCCTTCTAATCATCCACATGGACGACCCAGGAATGCCTTATTGAAAGGCTGCTGAAATCCCCTATTTTTAGGCCATCACGGGGTATTGCAAATTCTTAATGCGGGAAATGATATTCCAAGTGAAGAAATAGAGAAACATTTTTAATTTGGCATACTGCATTTACCTTAACATTAGGGCAGTGATTTTTTCAGCAGTCCTCAACATTTTAAAAAACACTCCTGCTGCATTTCTTTAATCATGACCTAGTTCTTTTCCATCAGTCCCCAAAACTTCTCAGTTCTGGCATTAAATTACAGTACCATGAATCTTTCATTCAATCACTCATTTTTATCAGGTGCACAACTATCAGAACTGCACAGGGCAAATTGCAGTGCATGCCCTTGATGAATAACCCACTGATTGATTTTTTAATAATTTAAACGTGGAGAAATCCCCTTGGAGCAGTAAATGCCAGGCCTGATTTGCACTTGCAGACTCAGCACACACTACCCTGTTAAAAGTCACCGTCTCTTATTGACCTGCACGCACTGCGTAAAAGCTGTTCTGCGGGGTCTGCACATAGCCCCAGCCAGTGATTGGTTGCGTTTTAGATACATTTTCTAACCATTTCATCAATTCACCTGCTTTTCTGCGTGACAATGAAGGTTTAGTGTTGTTAAACATGTATGCAGCCATGAGTATTTCAATAAATTGCTCTCTTTTTAACAAAATATGAAAATATATCATGGTGGCTGTGGCGCGGTGCGGCATGGGGCTACATAATAGAGGGAGTCCCAGCAGTGTGCCCATGATTCTGTCAGAAACATAGCAATGGGACCAGGTAAGGTAGTACGATGCTGTTAATCTCAGTATCCTCCAACGATGTACACTCCCACAGTGCCAAATAGAAAATGTTTTTCTTTTCCCGCCCTTTCTTAAAGCGGGTGGACAGACAACGCAGTATAATTGATCAATGTAAAATACCTTACATGATCAGTGTTTGTAACTTTCTACTTAATTCTGTTCACTTTGTAGATAATTTATTTGTATGTGATGTTTCCAAAGAAATCAACCATTTTGTGTGCAATATTTTGATAATGATATCACCACAGTATTGGCATCATGAAATCAAGGCCCACAAAATGTGCATTGCACTAATAGGGGGCCTTCTGCTCAAATAGGTTGCTCGTAGCACTGTGCTTTACCGCATGCTGCGATCAGCCTCAATCTTTGCCCTGGAAGAGATTCTCATATCCCTTCCAGGTCAAAGGCACTGTTCACATTGTGGTGTAAACTGCTAGCTTTATAAATATGAATAGGGAGACTGAATCTGCTCTCTGCCTCATTTTGTATGTTCGGTTGCCATCTTAGGACAGCAAATCTCCATTTCAGCATTCCTACTGGCATGTTCCTGGCATTGCAACCCCTGGCCTTTAAAGTGATCGACGACGGTACATTGTGGCTAAGTCATGAAAAAGTGTAAGCTGTGAAAACTTGACAGCTTACACTGTAGGAGAGAGTGGTGTGACATAATACAGTTGGGGCCCTCCAGAATGTGAAGAGAGGCCTCCAAGTGGAGGAGTGTGGCTCAATGGTTAGAGCAGCAGACCCTGAAGCAGAGTTCTGGCCAGGGACCAGGGTTCGATTCCCGCCTCGGCGGGGCTCGGACTCAATTTCCTTGGACCTGTCTATTCTCGCCTCGGTGCCTATTCTAATCATGGGCCCCACGCTGCAACTCTGGGCAATAGCTTGCTTAGCCTCCACACCGGCCCCAACAGCGCTAAGGATGCCTGTCTTCACCCTGGGGGTGCCCAGGAGTGGACACTTCACAGGGAAAGCCAGGAGGGGTTCCACAGCGGTATGAGTATCAGCGCCAGGAAACCGCAAAGGCGACACCGCAAGGTGGCCGTCTGGTGACAGTGCGCTCTATAAGTACCTTGACATTTACATTTACATTTACAAGTGTCTCATAGTGCACAAATATACATTGGTCTTAAGTGGAATGGGGCCCCTCTGAAAGTATTGGTGGCCCCTGAAGGGTTGGGTGCTCCCCTGTGCCTCAGGGCTGCCTGTGTCACACCCCTGGACACGCAGGAAAGGTTCCTCTGCTGAGGCGGAGGAGCATCACCTCACTGCTCTCAGAGCAGGAAAAATAAAAAATAAAATGATAATAACATAGTTATTATATTTCTCTTCGCTACAGGACTAGGTTAGGGCGGGGCTTGGGTCACAGGGGGAGGAGTAGTGGGCACACTTTAAGTGCGCATGAATGTTTGGCCGGTTGTCTTGTGCTGGCCAAACAGTCATGCGCACTTTGCATGTTCCCCACCAGGCAGTAATACAGAGCCTAGTGGGGAACGTGCACAGGCTCCTACACCCCATCTGAGCGCCGAACCAGGGCACTCAGACCAATCACAACACTGCACTGCTGCATTTTGATTGGCTTAGGGCAGCCTGTGTGCTTCCGGGACTGAAGCTGAGGAGAGACGGCGGGACCATAACTGAGGAGAACAGCGGCCGTGTGAAGGTTAGTGTTTTAAAAAAAATATTTTGTTTGCCCCAGTCCTCCCCTGCCTCGCCACCCCCGTTCCCTGCTAGCCGTCACTGCTGGACAGCGAACAACCACTCCATGCTTCACGTTGTTATCTGCAGTAGCAAATCATCTGTGCACTCGATTGAAAGAAGCGAGCAACGCCCATTTTCGTCTCTGCTTTTGCAATGTGCAACGGTCTACAGCATGTGCACTGCGTTCATGATTTCCAGTGCACCTTTGGGCATTGAGAATTCAATTGGTGCAGTTACAAATGGCTCAGCGACCAGTAGCGAATTTTCAATGCCTCTGAACATCATGCTGAAGGCATGTACATGTTAACGCTTCTAAATACATTTTGAGGAAGGATCAAAATGGAGTGAATCTCTGTAAAAGAAGTCACATTACACCTAATTGTACCCCCATGATTTTGGCTTTTTAGATTGCTTCTAGCTTGGTTCCTTCCCCAGTGCTGGTGATGCCCTGACTTCGAACTCATCAGCCGCAGTAATCTTGTCAACATCCCGGAAGACTGTAATAAACAGGCTGCCTTTTAATCTTATTGGCCTGCTAATGTCTGTCCTGTATACATGTGTCAGCAGACAACAAGATTACTGCTCACCTGCTGCAAACAGTGCCATATTGTGCCTCCCTGGACGTCAGTGCTAGCTGGGCTCCTGTCACACATGCTCAGGTCACACATTGCAACACTGTAAGTACAGGGACGGGCAGCACACAGTAGGAAGGAGGGTTTGGTACATAAACACTATTGGTGGCCTTTTGGGAGTGAAGGTAAATTTTCTCTCTTTCTTCTCTCCAGTGCTTCATTTGAGCCAGTGGTTGTAGGGGTGGCCCGCCTGCACTTATTTTTCGGTACTGGGACTTATTTTTCCTTATTAGGCCTTGACCTACAACAAGAGAGAGAAAAACAGAAAAGGGGAAAATAAGGGAGAAGAGAAAGATGGGAAAGCAGCTTGGAGGGAAGAGAGCAGGGATGGAAAAGGACCTTCAAGAGTGATGGAATGGGGCACAGACGGTGGGGCATGAAAGGGGCATTGGGTGGGATTAAGGCGTTGGTGTTCAGAAATTGTGATTCTCCTATTACCATGACTAGAGAATCTGGATTTCATTAAAGACACGGAGGCTGACATAATCTTACCATTTGGTAGTGCCTGCTTAGGGTTTCTGAGAAGAACTTTGGCACTGTTTCTCTCCACTAGTTGTTCAATAAAACAGCCATGGAGTCGTCTACATTGTACTGTAGCCAAGTCTAACCTTGCTGTCTTTGAAGATGAGTTAATGAGTTAGTACACGTCATCATTTTACTAAAAACAGTAACAATTTTAATTCGAAGTATTTTGTTGACGTGAAAGCGAGACAAAGACTTAGTGGAAGTGTGATTACCGCTGAGAAGATAGTTGTCGCGATTCTCTGGGGGCTCATAGTTTGCAATCTTGCCCTCTCTGTAATGTGCTGTTAATGTCAAGTGCACGACTGCATTCTTACAAGACTACATTATGTGGGCGCCTTGGGTTGCCTCTCCCCGCACCACACACCCTCCGCTCCTTGATACCACTAGCATTAGAGCGTTTTTCAGGGTTTATTTGTTCGCCTGTGGACCTTCATGTCTTTTAGAAAATGGTGTGCTCGGAATTGTATCAACCTCTCCTACCTTTCCCTGGCTGCAGCAATGGCGCCACCTACAAATAACTCTCCACAATGGGTGTAAATGCCAGACTTGGCCTGTGTAAGTTTTCAGCTCAATTACAGAGCCTTTCCCTGGCTTTCAGCGTGGGCACAGAGCAGGATGGGGCAGTATTTACTCCAGGAGATACAAAGGACTCGGAGGAGGCTGGCAGCGGGAGGCAGAGGGCAGGTAAGGGGAATTGTAATAGGATTTCTATATATAGCAAGGATGTGAAACCACTCTTAGCGGTTAGTCATTTTTTCCTGCAGCAGGTAGCTGATCCATCGACTGATTCTTCACAGCCTTGTGATGAACAGGGCTCTACTGCATGTGCTCTTCAACTACCAGGATTTTGTACGAGCAAAGAGTTTTCAGTTGTGGAACTATTGAACGCATTTTTTTCATTCATGTAATATTAGCGGGAAACATCCTTTATTACGAAGCTGGCATCTCGCTGTGCCTTTAGAACACCGGCAAAAGAACGAACTTGTTACCATGCATTTGTTTAACACGCAAGTCTTTAAAACGACTTGCTTTAGGGGGCGCATTGGTGGAGTGGTGTTGGATTTGAAGCCCAACACCTTCCCTACTGTTGCTTAGACTGGAGTTGGAGTAGTAAATGATACTATTCCAAAGTCCAGCGCCCCCCTAAGGCAAGTCGTTGTAGCGACTTTCATGTTAAAGGAATGCGTCATAACAACACGTTCGTTCTAATGCCGGCATTGTAAAGGTTGGCGGGAATCCATCATACAATCAATATTAGCTGCTTTGAGCAGAGCAACTAAAGGACTTGTTCCTCGAAGCTATACTAAAAATCAATGCAAAAGAGAATTGTTAAATAAAGTTCACATATTAGCCAACCCAGAACTGGTGGAGAGGGGGAGTTCTGACAGGCCTGTTCTTTTTAACTGTGTTGAGACACTTTTGCACGCATGTTCAGTATCCACATGTGATGTAACATTAGTGTGAAGGTTACACTTTGAAAACCACCTGTCAAGGAAAACATAACTGAAACGCGGTGGCAGACAGAGGTAGCATACTGCCTTGACGAGAGCTATGGATGAGCTCCCCACTGCTCAAACTGAAGAAGGGTAGCCTGTTTCACCAAGGGTAACCTCTGCACAGCTTTGGAAGCTAGGCCTGTGCAGCAGTGCAATCCTAAAGAATATGTGTCTGTGCAGAACAAATCAATACAACGGCAAAGGAGAAATTTAGATCATGAGTACTCCCACCAGGATTAGGGAGAAGGATAAAAATTAATAAGAAAAATAAAATAGGCAAAAGGAGTTCAAAAGTCAGGCAAAATAAAAACATGTCTCGTTAAAAAGAAATGCAAAACAGCGTTGTATTCAGAGTCATTGTAGTATGGAAAAAATAGGCAAAAAATATCCACTGGCAATCTAAGCATCTAGGCATCTCAAGTGAATGTATTATGAGAGAGGTTCTTGCTTAGTCCAGGAATTCAAAAACTACAAAAACCACTATTCCCTAATGAAGATACCATTTCTAACTAGTTTACCATATACAATACTGTACAGTACCATTGTGTTCAGGATGAAAATGCATTAATTAATTGATTCATTAATCCAAATCTTCTGTTCAAAGTTTGCCCCGTCCCTCATTAGAAGACAGCACACTGAACATACATTAAAAGGTTAAAAAAACATGCATGTTCCTGGCCTACAAACATACAAGTTCAATCTTCTGACAAAAATAATGTTGAGTGACAAAGAACAGCTTATGAAAAATAACGCTGACAAATGTGTCTGTGGGATCTTCAAATCACAGCAGCCACCTTCATGAGAAAAAAATACTGAACAACATATGATATCAGACAGAAATGTTTGAATCAGTGCGAGGGGTATTTCTCCCAGCATCTAAGGATTCCATAGGTTAATATTCACATAACATATAATTTTCAAACCGACTTTGGATCGTGAAGAAAATACTACTTATAGAGAAGCCATCTGTTACTAAGTGTCTCCTTTTGATCCACTCAGAATTCTTCTGAGGCCAAAGATCTAAAACATTTACAGTGAGAGTATATGCAATCCCTCGTATAATTCCATGCCTTTAGTAACGGATTCTCCTCCAAGAATCAAAACTTTTTTTTTAATCCTGCAAAACACATTGTGCTTCTCCGCTGCTCGCAGACAAGATGAAGAACACTAAGAGAACATGCTCGCTACCTGCTCCCGACATTGAGCCACTGATACCACTCATATCCTCTTACAAAAGCAAAAATCCTCAGATCTCCACCGCCAAACAAAGCAGTAATACATAGGGATGCGCAGGTCCAGGATATCCACATGTGCACTTGGAAATACATTTGGAGCAAACAAAAGTCAAGTGGTACCAACATAGGAGTTGTGTCTCAAAGGGGTCCAGCGGTATGGCATATGCAAAGTGGAAGCCCTGTGAACGCCAGACATCTGGTGGGAACAGCTCCAGGAGGACAAGGGAGCCGGCCAGCAGGCTCTTGGGGCTGTATTGGATCTGGTGGCTGGTCTGATGAATAAACTCACATTCTCACTTGGCCACTGTTGTGGGCCTTGAAGCAATTCAGTGTTATTAAGTTGACGTCTGCATTCGACAGGGGTTCCCCAAAGTTGAATTGTCTTTGAGAGTGAGCTCAGTACCTTTCGAGGTACTGAAAAGTCTGGGTAAGAGGAGGCAGAGTAGGCATTTATTTAGGTGTCGCCTTGTACAGCTGGAGGGTCCTGCTTCCTCCTGGTCTCGCGTAGCGACAAATTTGCAGCTTTTGTCCTGCAACATGCCCTACAAACAATGTCCTTTCTCTGGCAAATTGTTGGTTCTAACCAGTTTTTCATGCTCCTGTCTGAATTTCTCCCTGTGACCTCAACTCTGCGTGACGTCAGTTCTATTGATGTCAGTTATTGATATCAGTGGTAGGGTGTCCTCTGGCACAGGCATTTCACAGCCTCTCTACTTCTGGCTCTTCGGAGGCAAGCAGGCAGCTGTCTCCAGCTGACCAACATCCACGCGGCTCTGTTGAGCTAGTCAGGGAACTGATTCTTCCAAACCTATACGACGTCCTGGGAGACAGAGACTTGATGAGGATGTAGGAACTACTGTCTAAGTGTTTCTATTCTAGGTAGAGAAGTCTTTTTCATCTTCTTTTCAGGCTTCTTCTGAAGCTGCCATGGGAAACACGTGGTTTCTAAAGGGCATATATATATATATATATTGCCATTAGTAGTTATCTCTAGTGAGTCTTTACATTTGTACTGTTCACTCTGAGAGAAACTGGGCAGCTCAGCAAGTTCGTGCAAGACTCTGGATTTGGGGAAAAGGAATCATCTTAAAACCGACCAGCACTGCCATGGGACCTTCGCTTAGTGTTGTCTTGGTCATTAGTCCTACTTAAGCAGTATGCGCTATGGGAGCCAATGAAAAGGTTTTTTAGGTGGAATTTGGCCATCGAAAATGCAACTCATTCAAGTGCAAAAAAGGAATGATTTATAAAAGAGAATAACAAAAATCCAGGCTGAGCCTAGAATAAATTGCTTTTAATGTGCATAGTTTAGCATATTACATGAGAATAATTAACACCTGTGCAAAAGGTGAGTGTGCATCAAAAAGTGGCCAGAAAGTCCCTTGGAAATGCAAAATCATATGCTTTGCATATGCAAAATGGACTCATGGAAGAAGGGGCAAGGGCAGGAAATGCAAATATGGTTCTCAAACGCACATGATCAAAACTCTATGGAAGAATGTTTTTATGCACAAAACAGCAGCAAATATGTGTTCTTCTTGCCATGATAGAGAGCTGCATATTTCTATCAAGATGTAAGTCTTTAGTTCAACCTAGGGAAGTTACAAGAAATAGGTTATTTTTTCAATTCCTGACACAGAAAACGAAATACCACTGCAAGCATCTCCTTGCCCAGTGATGTGGAGAAGATTGTTATGCGTCTTATATTTTAGTAGAGCTTCATTTCAACAAAGAAATAGATTTTTGTCACAATAATTCTTGGCAGTAGCTGGAAGGAACTTCAGTAAGATTATCTGCCATGAGTGAGTCTGGGCAGTGCTATGCTGTTCTCTGTAGACCATCATATTTTTAGATTCAAGCCACGGAGAAGCTAAGATATATCTGTTTGTCTTAAGACTTTGGGCCTGATTTAGATATCAGCGGACGGGTTACTCAGCCACAGCAGGGACGGATATCCTGTCTGCTGAAATCTGAATCCCATAGGATATTATGGGATTCATATTTCAGCGATCGGGATATCCATCCCCGTTGTGACGGAGTAATGCGGCTCCAGTGCTCAATCCGGCCCTTTGTTTCAGATATGGACTGGATCCTGATATTGATGCTATTTGAGGGTTACCACTGAAATGTATCCTTGATGCTCAACATGCAAGGGGCAAGTCTACGACTAGGACGGAGTAAATAATTGCTTTGTCTAATATCCCCACCTTTTGGACACTGCATCTGACAGAATCCGTTTGATCATGCTGTATTGCAGCATCCCTTTCTTAGATGTGCAACGTGTGCCAAGGCTTATCTCCTGGGAGGTGCTCTGTGGCAATCTGTTAAGGTGGTGGAATACTCTGGTGAAACCACTATAGGCCAAACTAAGAAGTTACTAGCCTGGTAACACTAGTATTCCACATTAGTACTGCTCTGAAATATCTTCAGATGTCAAGGCTCACCTTATATGGTCCATCTTGGTTGGGCGATTAGGAAAGTTTAGAAATGGAAGTGCACTTTTTGCAACGGGATAGTAGTAGGTTCCAAGGTAGACAAACAGACACGACGCGGTAGAACACATTGTTGATAGCCTTGTCATGTTGGTGATATGAGGGCAACAAGGACGCACAGTAGAAAGCAGGGAAGGATCCTTGGGACAGTGGAGTGATGCTCTGGACACTATTTTCCACTTCCTGCAAGGGGCGGGGACAGGGAGCAGTAGAGGACGGGCAGTTGTGAGGACGGCTGACAAGGAGGCAGATATGGTGCAAGGTTAGTTACACCAGTTGTAGTGGTATGAATGTCTTAATTAGGTGTAGTAATACATAGAGTAACCAACTGCGAGCTGTCTGTGTCATTATAGGATAGGCAGTAGAACCCACAGGTGCAAACCCTGGAGACTCCAAAAACATCAATTACTATTCCATGATATTGGTGTTGACAACAAATTGGAAATAAAGGAAGCATGTGACTTGGTATGGCAAAGAAATATTTTTACAGAGACAGGCATTCTGCTCAGAAATCTTTAATTCAAAATCCAAACGTCTTTGCACTGTAGCACCCCTCCTCCTGACATGCCGTCCAGTCACTATTGTCATTCTGCACTCTTTGCTTCTTTTGTTCCACCGTAAAAGTGTGCTTTGCCTGAATCTGTTTTTTTCAGTGCATGATCCAGTCACTGCTGAAGCATGATGACTCACTACGCTGAGATAACCTGCTAAGAGTCTTTTGCAGTTCTGCAAGCCATCCCACTACAGGATTGAACACCTACACCCTGATTACAAGAGTTCCAGATGGTGTTACAATATCTATTGCACCAATAAAAACCCAATAACCCTGATTTCAGAATTTATTTTAATGCAATACATACCACCTATCCAGAGTTTTTCCAAAGAATGGGGAAAACATGCAGTTTTTGTGCCATTCTGCACCAAAATCTGCTTGTCTCAGTAAATGGCGAGTCTTTCCCACCGTGGCATTTTTAAAATCTCTGTTTGGCGGAAACTGATTTGAAGCTCTTGGTGCATTTAAAAAACATACAACTGTCCTGGGGAAATTGAATTGCGGCGCTCTGCAGTGGAAATGGCGGGGAACGGTTGCTAATTTTTGTAATTTTTGTATACTCCTTGCAGTTGGGGGCAGCTGAACGTCAGTACTTTCCTGACGTGCCCGAGTCCGCCATTTTTACTCCCCTAGCGTGGTCTAGTTGCTAAGACCTGGGGCCGATAACACGAGACGCTGCGCGAGCGCGCCCAATCTCGTATTTGAAACTGACAGTGCTGCACTTGCCTGCCGATAGTGTGTGTGGAATTATTGAGTGCCTGTCTTGCTAACCCATTACTGCTGCTGGTGTGGTTTAAGGGGTCGTGGCATTTTTAAAATCTCTGTTTGGGGGAAATTGATTTGAAGCTCTTGGTGCATTTTAAAAAATACAACTGTCCTGGGGAAATTGAATTGCGGCACTCTGCAGTGGAAATTGCGGGGAACGGTTGCTAATTTTTGTAATTTTTGTATACTCCTTGCGGTTGGGGGCAGCTGAACGTCAGTACTTTCCTGACGTGCCCGAGTCCGCCATTTTTACTCCTAGCGCGGTCTAGTTGCTAAGATCTGGCGCCGATAAAACGAAATGCTGCGCAAGCGCGCAGCGGGCGCGCCGCTGGCGTGCCGAAGGCGTGCCTAAAGCAAGCCCGTCTGCCCCCGTCAGCGTCCCGGAGGAGTCCGGAGCCGTAAATGCTGCCGGGGTCCGGGCCCAACCGGGGAAGCCTGTTGTCTATAGCAATGTGTAACTCCTTGACATTAGAGGCCAGGTAAAGGGATGCTGTCAGAATGGTGCGAATAGGGGGACCGAGACGCTGGCGGTTTGCCATAGGTGCAACTGGGCAGCGGAACTTTCGGGTGTAAATCAGGGGGGTGGTAGCACGATCACGGCAAGAAAGGGCCCAGTTCGGGGTCTGGGCACCTGTGAGAAAGTCCCACTTCAGTTTCTTCTCCTGAACACACGCTCTATAAAAAAACATGAAGCTCAATTGTATGATCTATTAGTGGAGTTCAGCCCTGATGTCATGTTCGTAACTGAAACATGGCTGAATGACGGCTCTAATCCAACAATAGCAGGGGCTAATCCATTGGGCTATCAGTTTTTGAGGAAGGATCGACCTGTAGGAAAAGGGGGCGATGTGGGTATTATTTTCAAAGCATCTCTGTCCTGCGCCACCCTCCTGGTTCAGGATATCGCTGAGGCGGAAAGCCTCAGTTTTGTGTTAACGATATCGGAGCACCAATCCATTGCGGGCATCCTGGTGTATAGGCCACCAGGTCCGGTGGACGCGTTTACTGAGTCGCTCACCCATGTCACATCCTCCATCTCAATGAAATACAGGCATTGTCTCCTGCTAGGAGACTTTTTTTTTTTTTAAATATCTTTATTGAACATTGCAAAAGGTTCACAAATGTACACTGCAAGTAATATGCTTTTTGAAAATAATACAATAGCGCAGTTTAGCCTAAGTCTTGTTCACTCATCATTACTCTGCATACTGAAAGTAATGGGAGCTTACAGGAAATACAGCAGTTCTTACAGCTGAAGTGTACAAATTGCAATCCCAGGCCGCTAGTATCGATTCTATTAGATGCTACCCAGTGCAGTACCCATTTCACCCCCCCCCAAGACCCTCCCTAAACAACACACCAACAGAACAGAAAACCAAAATGCCACTTGGTAAACTAACCGCCACGCTGATGTACCTGCGTCCGGTGTGTGTCGGGCCTAAGAACCCCAATGAGGGGCTTGCCCCGAGGGGGGGGAGGAAGAAGAGGGGGGGACAGGGGAGCAAGGAGGGGAGCAAAGGGAAGGAGGGAGGGATGGGAAGGAGGGCAGCCAGATACACGTCCGGGGGAGGTGAAAGTGAATTATAGAGCATGAACGGTCACGAGACCGCCTCCCACTACCCCTCCGTACCGCTCCCCTGCAAGCTGTTTTGTGTTACCGCCGGGTCGACTTTCTCCCCCGCCTTAAATTGTTCTACAAGGCCTGCCCAGTCCATTGCAATCGGACGCTTCCGCTGTCCCCTATTCTCCTCCCGGTATAAAGCCTCTCTTTCAGCTACCGCCCATCTGCCCGCCTCCTCACGCCAAGCGCCCACCCGCGGCGCTAGGGTTGACTTCCAGCGTTTTGTTATCATACGTTTAGCCAATATTAGTGCCAACCCTACAAATCTGCGCATCAATTTTGCTTTTTTGGGGAGAGGGAATAATCCTAAGAGGCAGGCCTCAATGGTGTCCCATGGTGAGCGCTCCGTCAACACCTCCAGACCCCGAATAACCTCTGACCAAAACCCCCGCAGCTGTGGACAATACCATATCATATGTAAGAATTCAGCTTCAGGTGCCCTGCAGCGCGGATATGCCGCGGATGCCGCGGAGAACATCTTCCGAATCGTTGCTGGGGCAAGGTATGCTTTGTGCAGGATAAACAACTGGATCGTTTTTAAGCGGCAATTCCGAGAGACTCGCCGGGGATGCTCTAATATTTGTGCCCATTCCCTATCCTCCAATTCCCGCCCCAAGATCAAGTCCCACTTCTGCCGAAGATGTAGCAGTGGGATATGCAAATGTTCTCTCAAGCCGCGGTAAAGCCAGCGCACCAAGTACCGGCCACGTCCCATAATGTGCAATGACCTCAGCAATTGGAAAGTCGGAGGTTCTGCTTGATCTGTGTACCAATATGTTCGAATGAAACTCACTACAGCCGCATGCGTGTGAAATAACCTGCTAGGAGACTATAATGTCCATATGGATGTGCCCTCTGACCCAGAAGCTATTCGGCTGCTGGAATCTCTAGCGATCCTAGGCCTGGCCCCGTATATTCACCATCCTACCCATGTAAAGGCTCATACATTAGACCAAGTATTCTCCAACGTGAGTACGGAAATAGAGGCTCCCCTACCATTGATATGGTCGGATCACTACCTCCTGAGCTTTAAAGTTCCGAAGTTTGCAGCGTTAGATCAACGCAGGGAGATGCTCCACCCTGTTATTTTTAGACCTTTTAATCAGGTTTCACTTGACAGCATAGAGAGAGCCCTGGGGAAGCACCCGATTCCAGTTAGCGGAGATCCAGAAATTGACGCTCCTGGTCTGGAGCAATGGCTGGAAGATTAGGTGAGGGTATTGGCTCCTCATAAAATGCGGAATGGCATAAGCAATCGTGCCTCCGCACCATGGTTCACAGCGACACTCAGGGAAAGCAGAAGTGCCCGCAAGCGCCTAGAAAGAGTCTGGAGTACCAAGTATAATCCCACGGATCGAGTTATTTACAAACTGGCTTTGAAAGCCTAATATAACGATGTCCGGGCGGAAAAGAAAAAATTCTTTACCTTAAAAATAAAAGGGGCGGAGAATAAAAGTAAAGAAATTTTCAAAATTGTTAAAGATTTTACATCGCCTAGTGCTGTAAGCAAAATCTTTACTCCTACCCTTAGTTGGGTCCATCAGATGGCATGTTTTTTCCATGACAAGATCCATCTGATCCAACAATCTTTTGTCCCAATGGGTCCTCCTGAAGTGGATTCGCCTCTCGGTGTCCGACCACCGAGGTCTCCCTTTTTCCTCCCATCTCCCTAGAAAAATCTCTCGATATTATGACCTCCCTGAAGTCGGGTTCTCCGTCCGACCCTTGCCCAGCTAGGATTCTGAAGAAGATTGCGGAACCCCTAAACCCGGCAATCAACTCAGTTCTTAACTCTTCCCTTGGACATGGAATAGTGCCCAGTTGTTGGAAAAGGGCCAAAATTATCCTGCTGTTGAAAAAGCCTTCAGCTGATCCTGCGATCGCATCCAACTACAGGCCTATCTCCCTGCTGCCTTTCTATTCAAAGGTCTTGGAGAAGTACGTTATCTCCGTACTAACAGACTTCATAGAAGGTAACCATGTGCTGCATGAGAGTCAGTCGGGCTTCAGAGCCTCTCTTAGTGCAGAAACAGCCTTACTGGCGGTTTCTGAAACTATTAAAGCTCAACTGGGCAAAGGGGGAAACGCTGTCTTAATACTGCTGGATTTGTTCGCGGCCTTTGACACCGTGCCCCACGACCGGCTTCTGCGTAGGCTGGCAGAGTGTGGGGTTGGGGGTACGGTGTACACATGGTTTGCTTCTTTCCTTTCGGAGAGGCAACAGGAAATCTGGTCTGCCATTTTCAGCGACTATCACCTCAATGCAAGTAGGGGTCCCGCAGGGCTCCGTCTTGAGCCCTACCCTTTTTAATATATATATGGCCCCTCTCGCCCTTTTGGCTGAGCGGCATGGAGCAAAGATTATTTCCTATGCCAACGAGGATAGTTCACTTGTGATAAAGGAGCGTTCCTTTTGCGGACAGGACATAAAAGAATGTCTCACTGAGGTCTTTGCGTGGCTACGACGGAACCAACTTAAATGTAACTCGGAAAAATCTGAAATTATTTTTTTCGGTTTGTCCCCTAACGAGGACTGGAATGAATGGTGGCCCAGTGATATGTCCCCTCCTTCGGCCCCAATCAGCAAGTCAAGCTGGACTCGAGCCTTACGATGAAGGCCCAAATCCAAGCGGTCGCCGGCACCTGTTTCGGCTTGATAAGAATGGTAAAGAACTTCCTTCCTCTCCTACCGATGGAATCCCGTAAGATCGTGGTGCAAGCCTTTATTACATCTAGGCTGGACTATGTGAACATCCTGTATCTGGGGCTGCCTGAGTATTTGCTCAATCGGCTGCAGGTTGTGCAGAACGCTGCGGCCAGAGCTATTCTTAGGGTAAGCACCAGAACTCGTATGTCACCTCTCCTGGAAATCCTTCTTTGGCTCCCGGTGAGGGAAAGGGTTCAGTTTAAGGCCTTAGTTCTTGCCTACCTGGCTTTCCACGATACGGGTGCTGTATACCTGAGGAACAGGATCCAATGTTACCAGCCTCGACGGGTCCTTAGATCCTCTAAGCAATCTCTTATGGTGATTCCTAAGTTCACAAAATCTCGGATTGGAGGAAGGTCTTTTCAAGTGCATGCTGCGCGTCTATGGAATGAATTACCTCTATATCTGAGGCAAGCACAGGACCTGTTGTCTTTTAGGAAACAACTGAAAACTTGGATGTAATAACTACGAGTGGGGTTAGTGTGTTATGGGGTTTCTGCCATGAGATCAGTGCCGGGACACTCCGTGTGAGTATCCGTGTGCTTTATAAATATTTAATTTCATTTAATTTCATTTCATTATATGTCAGCAGCTTAGCTTGTCGTGACTTCTCAGGTGGCGCGGAGTTTATGACAGACAGTAATAATGCCTTACAGTGAATTCCGCCTCACTCGTCATTCCAATCCCTGCCAACTCATAACAACGGCCTAAGTCCTTGTCCTTCCAGCCCATGTGTTGTGGACAGACAACAGCCGAAGGGGCAGCAGTGACGCACACATTCAGGCTGTGACAACCTATGTGAAACCAACAAGCGATGCGGCCTACATTGCCGGCAGCTTGCTGCAACGCTGTTCACCTGCAGCTCTACCCTGACAGACAAGCTACGACAGCGCATCAGCTTGGGGGCTCAAAATGTCAGACACTTATGCTAAGGCTCTGTAGATTTCGTTCCTTTTAGCATACGTTTGGTTTAACTGAACAGAAGGGTTGTCGCGCGCTCAGGAGTTCAGCTCTTCCTGCCAACAGCTGCTTCCGCCCTATGAATTAATACAGTTGCCTGCACAGCGGAAGTGTCTGGGGAGAGCTATAATTAGGTAGATAGCTGAAAAACAGGCCGGCATTCCATCCAGTGCTACCCCAACCAATGAAATTGGCTTAGCCTTTAGTCTATTTACAAAGACAGGAACATGATGTTTCAGTTTTCCGTTTTGCAATATTAAATCAATGAACATGGTTTAGCTAAAAACACTGATTGTTTTTTTTGTTAAAAAATAATATCTTGCGCTGCATCTCTCAACAAGCTTTGTAAAGAGAAGGCGATGCTGGATATTTCTGATAGTTTATGGAGTTGTGCTATTGCCTGCTAGTTGTCAAGCAAACCTCAAATCGTCATGTAGATACCAGCGCCCAAACAATTTCATGTGACTTTACCTGCTTATTTTATATTGTATTGCAATTGTATTTGTATAGCGCTTACTATCTCTGATGAGGGGTTGAAGCGCTTTTCAGCGAGTAGCATGCTATTTCGGAACCCGAAAAGGGTTAGTGGTGGATTAGTATTGTGAAATTTGAATTAATTTGAGCAATGAACATGTGAGTCTGTTTGATTGTAAAAGATAATGGGGGGAAAGATGAGGGAAGAGTCAAGAAAGTGTTTAATGGAAGATCATAGTAGTAAGATGAGGTTTGGGATGAGCATGCGGAGAGATGGAGGAAGGAAGAGTCTCTAGAAAGGGATTAGGGAGATCATAGTAGGAAAATGAGTTTTGGGATGAATCAAAGGAGGGATAGGTGAGGGAAGAATTAGGCAGGGCTGTTTGGGAGATCATAGTATTAAAAATGAGGTTTGTGGTGATCCAAAGAGGGATAAAGAGGGAAGAGTCTAGAAAGTGTTATTTTGGAGATCATACTAGCAGAATGAGGGTTGGGATTAGTCAGAGAGTGGAGGTAGAGGATATATTGTGAGAGATATAAAGAAAAATCTCTTGAACGCTCTTCTCATTATGAAATGCCTATGTTGTACTGAAACAGGATTGACCAAAGTGCTCCAATGAGTTCTTTGTTGAGAGTACTTATCCATCTCTAGCAGATATTTTTAAAAGGTGAGCAAACGAAATGCTGCCATCGGTAAATGGAAGTGTATGTCCAGTTTCTGTATTGAGCGACCAAGGTCCTACGTTCTGTATTTCTTTGTGGATGATGCTGAGGAATAAGACTTTGAGTACCGACCGAGTGAGAGTCCCTTTCTCCCATCAATGAGGCGAGCAGAGACAATTGGATATTAGCACAGTGTTGCGGAATTTGTGGGAGGGATTCCTTGGTATAGGGCGGTCTTGGGTAATTAGTACAGTGGAACACATTTCCATTGTGCAATGGCTTCTGGACAAATACGTTTTAATGGCCAGGACATATGCGGCAATGCCCCAACGACCAACAGATGGAAAATGCGATCTGTGATATTCACCGAAGTGGACTTTAAATGCAGACATAGAACACAAGTAATATTAGTTAACATTAGTCGGTGATCTTTGTTTACAAATATTGTTGCAGATTCTTATTAACATCTTTCAATTATGTTTCCTAGAAATGAGTTTGCTGTAAATAAGTTTGTCAATACATTCAATCAATTTGAATGTCTGCAATGTGCATGCAGTGTGAACTAAATCACCTTGAGGACAAAGGCCTGCCTTGCTGTGGGTTGTGTAAGCGGCTTAGCAGAGGAAGGGTTTCCGCGCCTTCTGGAATGAGAGCTAGTTATCGCATCTGATTAGGCATCCTGAGAGAGCGTTGCAGAACAGTGCTCTGCATAAGGAAAAAGAGGCAGGACTATGGGCAAATGATAGTGGTCAGAGGAGATGAGTCAGTTAAGTTTGTACCTCAGCAATTTATGCAAAATAAAATTGCCATTGTCATGAATAGGAACAATGTGGCATCAACAGAAATATTGCCCTGAACTTACGTCTGCACCACAGCAAAAGCAGAAGTCTTTGGTGCAGGTGCAGGTGCGTGTGTGTGTGTGTCTCTTTGGAACTGAGTGGCAGGGGTTACCTACGAGTTTGCTATCATGGTTCGGTATAGACAAATGCCTTGGATTTTGATGTTTGATTCAGTGTGAATTCAAAATAAATGATGGTCAGCAGAGAAACTGAAAGGCACATGTATTTAGTGAACAAGAATAATGCCATTGTACTTTTTGATGTATTTGACTTCAGTACACTGAATGTCATCCAACTTTGCACCATGCATAGACACCAAATTAGACAGTCTAAGCCCTTTGTGCTGTCTCAGATCCATTGCAAAGTAGGTGATTCTCTTATATGTGTGCCTGTAAATTCAGATAGCTGGTGGGAAAGACAGCTGCGCCTTCCTTATATGTCCAACAGGAATGTGAATGCAGGTGAATGATGGGATCTCCCTGAGTTCACATTTGTGGCTTGGTAGTTGAAGGGCCACAGTTTAACCTCTGATGTCTTAGTTTAGGAAGGACATGACCCTGAGGATGGAAACTGTTTCACAAGTTACCACTTTCATTTTCCTGTGAGGCTTGGTTCACTCTCTTAAAGTGAGTCAGTCAGATATCTTCTCTGATGGCACTGGAGACCCCAAGAGCTCTAATAGCCAGTGGATCCCCAAGCTGCAGGGGGACCCCTCCGGCACTGTGAACGGGCGGGAACCCCTGGCCTAGCTGAGAGCTCCTGACTGGGTCCAGGCGGGGTCCCCTCCATGTACTTTGCAGAGGGCCCTCTTCAAGTTTCGTTACGCCACTGCTGATAGCAGAGGCAGCTATGATATCACCTTCAGAGATGTCATCGAACTCACAAACAAGGGCACGATCAGCTTTGTGTCCCAGCTAGAGCGAAGACTGAATACCGTTGGACTAGCTGTGAGAGTCTCGGTGAGATTCCAGTGCTTTTATTAGTGGGGCTACGATTTTCTTTTATATAATCTTAGAATAGCGGAATATTTGTATTATTAGGATATTTTAAGGAGTTACACATTTTTTCAAGATAGATGATATGAGGTAGGAAAATAGGCAGTGGTGGCTCCTCCGTTAAGGCAGAGGAGCATCGCACCACTGCTTTTTTGCAGTGACACAAAGGAAAAAAAAAATGATAACTCGCGTTATTATCATTTTATTTTCTCCTACTTTTGCTCGCATTGCGTTAGGGGGTGGGGTAGGCGAGGAGTGGTAGCACCCACCTAAAGCGCGCAGTTACTACTTGGCCCACCCAAAACAGTCTTGCATGCTTTGCATGTTCTCCATGCAGGCTGCATCACAGCCTACATGGAGAACATTCCCATGCTCCCAGCCAGCATCTGAGGGCTGAAACACGGCGCTCAGACCAATCACAACGCTGCTAAGGCAGCATTGTCAATGCCTGACTGGTCGCCTGGGTGTGCTTCCAGTAAGGCCGAGCGAGGGAGAATTAAAGAGGCGAGGAAGCGGCGAGAAGGTAAGTTTTTATTTTCATTTTTTTATTCCAGCTTCCCCTGTGTCCTCCCTCCCCTCCCGCCCTCTACCTCCCGCGTCCTCCCCCCCTCCTGCTCCCCTACCTCCGATCAGTGCCGGCCGAAAATAGGACGGTGCAGCTTCTACATGAAAGCCAGAGATGGCCTGTTTCTGCAGCAGTGAGTATGGAATGTCAGAGAACTCTGTTCATTTGGGAGTGAGAAGGAGGGCTGTAGCCCAACATTGCTTATTTTCTTTGATTCTTTTAGGGGGACAGAACGGTGGTTGGATGGTTCTGCAGTAACTGTTCCTTCACAAAATGGCAAATGTGTTGCCTTACTAACGGTTTGACTGATGCAGGGGGCATGGTGAAGCTGAGACGCCTGTGAGGAGCCCTGTGTTTTTAAAGACTTTCCTTTAAAGTTCTTTCCTGAGGTTTTCGAACAACTTTATTTGCATTTTTGTTCACAAAGATATTACACCATTGCCATAGTACATCCTTCGAAAGTAAACAGGTCCTCTTGTTAGTTCTTTTTTATTCTTGTCATGTACACCTTTCACTTTTCATCGTTCACGTTACAACGGTTTTAAGATTTAGAATAACTTATATTCAAGTAGTATTTAGTTCTTGTGTGCTTTCAGATAAGGAAGATCCGCACAGGGCAGAGCGTCATATAACGTCTAGCGTACCAGCTGGCCTGCCCTTGTATTACCACTAACTCTTAATGTTGGTCAACCACTTGACCACTGCCTATATGTTCTATATCTCTGCATGCCACACATGTAGGGGGGACCATCTATTGTTTTCAGAATGTACCTATTTAGTTTCAAGTCTATTTTATGAATACTATAATGATCAGTGGTCAGTAGATCATATTCAGAAGTATTACATATATAGCCAAATATTGGTGTTTACAAAATAGGAAGTGGGTGAATAGTTAAAAACACAATTGTAAATGCATAGGGAATAAGATGGATAACCTGTCACTTTTAAAAATATTTCTATGAAGAATTTTAGAATATCCTGGCATTGTTTGCCTGAAGTTAAAGATTGCAACACAGGTAAACATTAAGTTTGACCTGACTTTAAATAGTTTAAATAAGACTAATTCAGCGTTCTCTGTGATGCTCGGTAGATAGTCTCTCTTTGGAATCAGAACTGCATTTCTGCACCGTTTTCCAGCTTTACCAGTTTGTGGGACTAGGGCTATTGTGATTCTAGGTGTGTTCAATTCTATTATAGAGGAGCTTAATGTAGGATTAGCAGTTTTCATCTCATGCTCATAGTTCATTTTGATCTGACTCTTCTAACAGAAATCTCATTAGACTTGCATACATTGCATTAAGTATCTTTTACAATTTGTAAGTGAGTGAGTGGTGTGTTACACATACTGTAATGAATTCGAATTTTCATATGTACATATATATATATTGACTGAAGAAACCACAGGTTATAGTTAGGTGAAATGTTTAGTAACAACGTAACATTTTAAACTCTAAAAACCACTGGAATTCACCAGTTATAGTTATCTCACGTAACTATAACTCATGCAATAAGGTAACTATAATTTGTGCCCCTACCATGCACTGTTTTCTCATCAGCGCTACTCGCCAAAAAGCGCTTCAATACCGTATCAGGGGTAGCAAGTGCTATATAAATGCAAACCCTTCCCTCATCTATCCCTCCACTATCCTTTTCAATCCGAATAACAGACTAACATATCCACCACTCAAATTAATTTAATATCTCAATATACAAATTCACCACTAATCCTTTTTGGGTTCTGGAGTACTGTGCTACTCGGCAAAAAAGCAATTCAACGCCTTCTCAGGGGTAGTAAGCGCTATATAAATGTAATTACAATTACAATAATTTCACTTGAACCGTTACTGTGATATTATCTATGATGTCATAGAAGATGTCATGAGTGATGTAATAGGTGGTGTAATTAGCAGTGTGTGGCAAGGGAGCGAGCTACAGTTAGCGACGGAGGACACTGAGTGGCGTGTTATTGATACACCGAACCTTGATGAATGTGTGACTACAGGGCGGTGTCAACACGATGGTCCCGGGTTTGGAGATGTCATTACGAAACTCGGATATTAATGGCGAATGTGTTACTGAGAAACAAGTAAGGTTGACTTAACCACTTCACATTGTGATACAGACCAACGTTGTGAAGGATCTTTACCCTGAAGAAGGCCAGTGACCCAGAAGGGCAATTAAATTTGGCTGAAACATGTTGGTACATGCAGTGGGGTTTAAGGAGTGGTAACTCCTCCTATATACCCTTCCTTTTGATTTTTTAATCCCCTGCCAAGGTGGACCAATAATAAAGGAATTTAGGTGGTACCTCCTTAGGTAGTTTTAGCTCACTTTTCTCTGCATCAGTGATCCCTCATGAGGGAAACGTTTCTTCTTTTACTTCACCTTTTCTTTTTTCTTTACCTCACAAAAAATTCAGCGCTCCTTCAAGTGTGTTGGTCTGCACCTGGGCGTCATAAGCGGTCCTATGATGAAGCATGTTACTAATTAGTGGGTGAGAGCAGTATTAAAAAATCTGTTGATTTTACTCTCTATCCCTCTTTTACAACCCCTTTCGTTGCGGGTTTCCTAGGACAGAGACACAGACAAAACTGCTTATAGTAGGGTCTCCTCTGTTATGTTTTTTAGTCCTTCTCTTTTCGCGAGTTGTGGTGTACTTGTGAGGGGAGTTATAGAAGGCTCACTCCTTTGTTGCTTTTTTCGTGATTCTGGATATTATCAATGCTGTCATAGAAGATGTCATGAGTGATGAAATAGGTGGTGTAATTATCAGTGCATGGCAAGGGAGCCAGCTAAAGTTACCTTACAGCATGAGTTATAGTTACTTGAGATAACTTTTACTATACTTGTTGAATTTCTGTTGTTTTTAGAGTCTAAAATGGTACGTTGTTACTGAACATTTCACCTATCTATAACCTTACTTTTACCTTAGTTTTTTCAATGAATTTCTAGTTTTTTTTGTTTAACGTAAAGTAATTTTTAATGACCATATGTAAATTCAACCTCCCACCATGCACGTCCTGGCCTTGTGGCCAACCTCCCAAAGGCAGCGATCCACATACTGCACACAGCCTTTGTTCGTGCATGGTGGGTAGTTGCAAGCCTGGCCCTGTGCCCAACCTTCCCAAAGGTAGCGAACCCCATACTGCACATGGCCTTCAGTCGTGCATGGCAGGGGGTTGGCCACAGGGCCTGGCCCTGGAAACCCCAATGCACACAGCCATTTTCTGTTGTGTCTCAAACTGTCTTTATTAGTTTCTTGGGCATACAAAGTAAGCATTACAACATGACATCTCAGAAAACCACAGTCAAAGAGCATTGCCATAATATAGATCAGTGTCATACATAGTGGTTACATACATCGATAATCACGGTAAGTTTCCTTCAAACAACGTTGTCTTGTGGTTTATTACAAAAGGAATATGATGGAGTCCAATATTAACCCCTCACCCCAACTTCCCTGAAACAGGGAACAAACTTAAAACAAAAAAAAAAAACCTGCACGTACAGAGCAATAAAGGTATCGACTACTATGTGGTGGATAGGAGTTGAGCAGGGAACTGTCTTCACTGGACAAAAAGCTGGAGTGGAGGGGCATCAGTGAGGGGGAGGACTCAAGTCTGAAATAGGTGGAGTGCCCTTGTGCATGTGGGGCAGGAGAATAGGAGAAGACCTACGGACAGATTCCTCACCAGAGGCCCCCATATGTAGTCAAAGCCCTTTTGGGAGTCTGTGAGCCTGTCCAGCATTCTATGGCAAGGCTTTGCCAGAGGCAAGCATGCCACTGGGACGTGGAGGGGGCTGTTGACTACTTCCAGGCGGCTGCCAGGCACATCTTAGCTGTCCCAAAACCAAGCCATATATTGGCTCTATCCCAAACTGTTGGTGTTTAAGAGAAGGGTCATGCAGCCCCAGGAGGGTGAAGTCAGGCGTTTGAGGTAAGGGGTAACCCAGAATATCCTCCATTTGAGCTAAAAGCATATTTCAATAGGGTCTAATCGTGGGGCAATCCCATCATATGTGGTGGAAATCACCTAAATCCCAAATCAGCGCCAAGACGCCCCCGGGTATTCGTGTGCTTTATAAATCCCGTCAACATTAACATTAACATTAACAAGAGATCAAAATCCCTCCAGCATCTGTCAGATGTTTCCGGATATATTTTGTGGAGTTTAGTGAGGTGCAGATACCAGTCATAAATTATTTTATAGTGGGCTTCTCTTAAGCCTAGCAATCGGTTAAACCTAGAGATGTCTCTCCATAATTTCCGCCATTGCTCTACGGTAATGGGCGTCCCCAAGATCTGGTCCCAGAGGCCTTTGTGCCGCAGAGTAGGAACATCGACCAATGAGGCCAGGAGAGAATATAGGAATGAAATACTACTCCTGCAGCCCCCCTGTTTATGCACACATTTCTGTATGGGAAGCAAGTTTCTTGTGGCTGCCTCTCGGATCTCAGGTTGTATGACCCAGTGTAATGGAATATCTCTGTAGTAGGTAGGTTGAAGTCACTGTGGCAATTATCGAATGTGAAAGAAAATTGCGATAGTAAGACAACCCCCCTCCTGCCACAAGTCAAAGGGGCCCAGAACCAGTGCAGGCAGGAAAGCCTTGTTGTTAATAACCTTAATAACCTTAATAACCTTTGTAACAATGTATCCTGCAACTATGATCTGATACTCATGTAAAGCGATCTGATACTTTCGGGTCTAGCCAGTGCTATATAAAACCTTTAAAATAAAAATAAAGTGAATAGGGGTGTATGGGAAAGGAAAGGTTTTCAAGCCATGCAGTCGGGTTGCATCATCCCATGCTTTCAGCGTAGTTCTAGCTGGCATACTTAGATAGATGTTGGGTGGATAGGCGACTAGCTTTAGGTTTCCATTGAACATCCCACAACGATCTCCCCATGATTGCCCTATCCATGTGGAGCCAATGTTTGTCCGACTCCCTCAAAGACCAGTCCATGAATACCCGGAGCTCTGCCGCTTTATAATAGTGGGGAAGTTAAGAAGAGCCAAACCTCCGTCCATTTTGGGAAGGGTCAAGATTTTGTTTGGGAGGTGGTCTCTGTGGTTCTGCCATATGAAGGTGGTGAGCATGGAGCGTAGAAAAATGAAGAACTGCCTGTCAACTTCAATAGGATGTCCCTGAAAGAGATATTAAATTCATGGCAGAACGGTCATTTTCTTTTTTTTTTAAATCTTTTTATTGAACAAAAGAAAGGTCATGTTATACAAGTTATCATTTCACTTATCTGGGTACAGTATCTTTCACAGGTTATAGCATTATGTCTCATGCTGACTTATTTTACTACGCTGTCACACTTCTTGACCTGCAGAGCGTTAATTGTTCGTCAAGGGAGGGGACATATGGGGGTTCACACACGTTTCCACGGTCCACATTCCATTTAGTCCAGATCAGTATCCATTTTCAAGGACAGCCACGGGCCACATAAACCGTTTTCTCCCGTGCCATACACCAGTCCATGTTCTCTTTCCAGGTGGTAATCGTTGGCCCCAGTGTTTAGCTATATTTCGCTTGGCGACCATCTGTCCCAGCGTCACCCAGAGCTTACCCTTTGTATTCAAGTCCGTAGGCCCCCAGATATTCAGGAGACATCTTTTTACCTCGGGCCGTAGGGAAACCCCCCAGACCACACTCATGCACTCATGCACTTTTTTCCAGTAAATTTGGACTAGCGGACACTCCCAGAGCATGTGCAGGAAGGTCCCCTCCAGGCCACATTTTCTCCTACACGTCCCATATTCACTCCTACCCATTAGTACTAATTGTCATACAGAAAAGTAAACCCGGTGTAGAATTTTCAATTGGACCAGCCTTAGAACTGTCATTTTTATGGCATTTATATGACCTAGCCAGGTTAAGTAGGGCAGGGCCCATTTCTTGAGGTCTTTTTCCAGTTGGTGGAGAAGTGGGGTATAGTTAGCCTTGTATAAGTCATCTACCCGAGGTGTGATTTTGATGCCCAGATATGTGATCTCTCCATTCTCTCCAGCCAGAAGAGCATAGTGGAAGCTAATTCCTCCATCTTGCCAACCGGTATCATCAGATTGAGTAGGAAAGATTTAGTAAGATGACCTTAAATACAGCCACCGGTTCAAACTCCAGGCATTCTGTCTGAAGTTCTGTCAGTGATGTTTGAGGGGAGGTTAGGGTTAAGAGGACTTCGTCTGCAAATAATGAACTTTTGTGATTCACCGATCCAAAGGGAATTGCCTGGATAAGGTGAAAGGCCTGTATTCTGGCTGCCAAGTGTTCGATGCTTAGGGCAAATAAAAGGTGGTTGGGGGTACCCCTGCCGTTTACCCCACTCCAGCAATTAGTAGTCAGAGACGGTCCGATTAATCAGGACTCTCGAGTGAGGGTAGGCATGGTTGGCTTTAATCTGTGTAATGAATTCATCCCCAAAACCAAACTGCTGCAGTGTGTGGAATTTCTCGGCATCTAATGCCAATAGCACTGCAGGTATCCTTTTATTGGTGGATCACTTGCTGAAGATTATCATGTGTCTGTTGACCTTTAATGAAATCAGACTGATCTGGGTGGATCAGATCTGGCATGATGTCCTCCAGTCGAATAGCTAGTATTTTAGTATACAGCTTCGCATCAAAATTTAACAGTGCGATCAGCCGATATGACGGACATTTACTAGGGTCTTTCCCCAGCTTTGGAATCACCGTTATGAAGGCTTCCCCCATTGAAGGGATTACAGTTCTTGTCTCAGCAAAGGAATTAAAGAGAGTGGTCAGATGGGAAGTCAGGTCGGAGCCAAATGTTTTGTAGAACTGGGCCGTGACCCTGTCTGGGCCAGGGGATTTGTGTAGTTGTAGGGAGTTGATTTCTTCCTGGACCTCTTCGCTCGAATGTGCTCATCTAAGAGTTCCTGTCGGGCTGGTGCAATTCTAGGGAGCTTGCTATCTGCCAAATCATCCAGTTTTGTGTGGGTGTGAACTATGTCTTGTGTATATAAAGTTTTATAAAAAAGCTCGGAAGGCCCCGCCTTACCCTCCTTCGGATAGGTCAAAGCCCCATTTGATTCCATATTTGAACCTATATAGTCTTTTTCCTGTTTTGCCCTTAACTGTCAGGTCAAAACGGGTGAGTTCTGCTCTGTTGGAATATATGGCTGCAAGTTTACCCCTCAGCACAATCATTTTCGGCTGAAGAAAAAGTGTCGGGGACTCCTTGTGAGCTATTTCCATTTGGAGAAGTTCTTCCTTCAGATCCAAGCACTCCGTGCTCCTCTGTCTCACAAGGGATCTGCATTTCCCCCTTAACACTGCTTTGAAGACGTCCCAATTCGTGGCATAGTTAGTGTCATGGGGGTTGTTTGTCTGTAAGTACTCCCTAATGGTTGGCCTGAGTTCATCCCGAAGGAGGCGGTCTCGTGTCAAGGGGTTCGATAAAAAATACATCTACAGAAGGAGGATTTCAGGTCCGGCCAGTTAAAAGTAACCTCCACCATTGTATGGTCAGACATTGTTATGGGGTGGATATTAGCAGCCACAATGGCCAGCTGTAGTGTTTGGCTCACAAAGACATGGTTGAGCTGGTAGTATGTTCTGTGTAAATAGGAAAACAAAGTGTAATCTTTGGTGGTGGGGTGGAATGAACTCCATGCATCTAAGAGCCCATCTTGTGTTCATTCTTGCTTTGTGGGTTGGGAAAAGGTGCCTGTGTGTGACCTGTAGGGGTGGGTACTGTCGAGACTGGGATCCCAAATGAGATTTAAATCTCCCAGTACCATTATCTCTCCTTCTGCCAAACCCCCTAACTGGCTGATAAAGGAGAGGAGGAAATCTGTTTGATTCCTGTTTGGGGCATGGATCTTGGCTATTGTGCATTTGCGAACATGTAGGAGATCTTTGATATCAGCGTCCTCCCTTCCCTGTCAGTTTTAACGTTGGTTGTTTGCAATTTAAGAGAACAGTGAAATAGCTGGGCTACCCCATTATGTTTAGAGCTTGCCGACAACTTGTAATTTAGTGGATAGAATTTGTGCATTAGCCTATGTTCCTCAGTGTGTTTTAGGTGGGTTTCCTGCAGGGCCACTATCCCAAACCTTCAGTCTAAGATATATTTCCAGAATTTGCACAATTTGTGTGGAGAATTAAGGCCTTTAATATTCCAGGTGCCTAGATTGACCAGCATGGGTTTAAACAGCTTGTCATCGCTCTATGTGGCCAGGTTTGTCTGTTATGTGATTAGAAGCCGATAAGTATCTCTGCGTGTAGCCCTGCACCCCCGCAGCCCCCTGTCCCCCACCCAGCCCATCCCATCTTCGCCTCTCACCTCATCTAATATCTCTGGACATACATTAAAAAACAAAACATAACTCATTAGTACTATAGAACTTAGGAACCGAAGCTCCTCATTACAGGAAAAACTTATCTGTTGATACCTATACCTGGGGGCTTTAGTCCATTTCTGCAGATGCACTGCATAGGATTAGTTAGTGAGCTGAAGATCGTAGGCTCTACTTGAAAAAACCATGAGCGTACAGTATCTTCCACGGGCATCTGGCTCAGAGAGCAACAACTCGATCCATCCACCAGGCTGGAGTGGCCATTTAACCTGGATCGTGCCCCTGGATAGGACAAGGTACTCTGGTCCGTATCAAGGCCAATGAGTCTCGTACCCCTGGGCCCCCACACAGACAGTCGGCACCCAAGCTCCAAGGGGGGTTTGTTGTCTCATTTGCGTGAGCGCTGCCCTCTGCGCTTCTGTTGCCAGTATCCATCAGCCTTGGTGAGGGCCAGTCCGAGGAGGGTTCACTCCGTGGTCCATTCTCCTCATGTGGAACAGAGATACCTAAGCCTAGCAGCACCACTGCACCCTCCAACTCAGTGAAGGGATGCAATTTATTTTTAAATTCAAAGGCTATGCCTAATGGGTATGTCCATCTATATTTCTTATGTTCCTTTCGGAGATGATCAGTGTCCCGTTTATGTTACATTCTTCTCGCCATGGCAGGGGAAGCCACATCCTGGAACAGGGAACAGGATGCTCCCTGAAATGATACTGGATCTTATTTGCGGGCCTCCAGGAGAATCTTCCTCTTAGTCTTGAAGGAGTGGAGCTTGGCTAAAATCTCTCCGGCTTGGTTACCATCTCCCGTCATCTATGGCCCTACCCTGAGTCGCACCTCAGGATGGTCATAACTACAAATACTTCTACACTGGGGTCCTTCGCCCCCTCCTCCAGCCCTATTATGTGAATGTTATAGCATCTGGAGTGATTTTCCAAGCATTTGCACAAAAGGAGTGCCGTCTGTAGTTGGGAGCGCATGTGTTCTGTGTCTGCTTCAGGGTAGGCCACCAGCTGATCGAGGTTGAGGTATTTCACCTCGAGGTCATGTGTTCTTGCCCCCACAGAGTCTACATTGGCTTGAAGGGAAACCAGATGGGCGTTGATGTCTTTCCTCAGTGTATCTAGTGATGAGGCCAGGTCTGTTCTTAGTTCCTTCCTGAGCTCCTTTTTAAAGTCACTTAGCAAGGCCAGGAGGTCTTCCTTTGTCAAAGCCATCTCTCCTCCCTTGTTTTCCTGGCTGGGGCCTGCTACCTGAGTAAAGTTGCTTGTGACTCTATTAGACTGGGCCTTTTTTGGTGGCATAGAGGCTATTGACAGTGAGTGGTCACCAAATGTCCAGGCTGGGTCCCAGAGGACCAATGGTGGGGTTGGCTCCCGCAGTCTCACGGTAAGGAAAGAGTGGCTCCTGGGTTAGCATGGTGCTCCTCATGTGGTGTTCACTACTGACGGACATTCGAATGGATGCAGGCACCCCAGCCGTCACAGACACCACCGGTTGAAGAGACCAGCCCAATTGGAAGTCTCCTCTGCCCTCCACTGCAGTACTTAAGGCCCCAAAAAGCCCCGGGACTCAGGGGTTCACGGTAGTATAGGTCACAACAGACTTTTAAGCTGGTAGATGACAGAGCCACCAGCAGAAGTTGAGGGCAGGGGCAGAGATACCATGTGAGGCGCGAACTAATTAAGGAAGCTATCGGAGGGCCCACTGGGGTAAGACCACATGGCCAATGGCACTTAAGTCCAAAGGTGCAGGTGGCGCTTGTCTTCTCAGGCTGGCAGGTCCAGTAGGAACAGCTCTCAAAGGTAAGTCCTGGGTGTAGCTCAGTCCAATGCCCAGGATCTGACCCACCCTCACCCGTCAATGGGTCCCAGCACTTGCAGCATGCAGTTGCTTCATGTGGAGCCTTTGGTTCAGAATCCCGGGATAGGAGCCGCGGCTCACCTCAGTGCCGGGTAGCGCAGCGGCTCTCCGCGTGGTCAGCGCATTGTTGAGGCGAGGCATCCGCGCCTGGGCCTATCTCCACCATAGCATCCCGGTCCCAGCAGCTGCCAGTTTCTCCTAAAATGCTCACCAGGACCGCTGGAGTAGGCTCCCCTTCATAGACGCTGACCGCAGCGCCTCATTCTTGCTTGGCAAGCCCCGAGTCGTCCTGCGGCTGCCATGATGTTATGCCTTCTTCAGGGCCGCAGAGATGATACACACCCATAGCAGGTCACCAACGAGGAGTCGGACTGGTCCGTGTAGCCCCCGTCCCTCCGATCACTGGATTTGCTCAGTCATGATGGGCTGGCAGTCAGAAAAAGTGTTTTGATTGAGAGTTTCCACAGTGCTGTGAGGAGTCTCTGTTGATTATGTCCACGCGCCCCCTGGGCCCTTTTTCTTTTTTTTTCAAAGGAGAGGAGGCTGCATGGCCTCCCCTCTGAACCTTATTAGGCCCTGGGGACCCCATCCCCAGGGACTTTTTATAAGAAAAAGGGGCGTGTGACCCCCTCCTTGAGTCTCATTAGACCCTGGACACCCCATCCCGCAAAGGCTTATGTTAAAAGGAGAGGGAGCTGTGCAGCCCTCTACCCGAGCCGTTATCGGCCCCAGGTTTCATTTATTTGCCACAGGGACCGGGTGGGGGGGAGCCGGCATTGCTGCTGCCTGCTACACCCTGCGGGAGCAATATTTTGATCTGTTTCCCTGCCCACATCACTGAGGGCAAGGGAACAGATAAAAGTCCACTCCCAGCGGGCAAGAGCATTTTTAAAGCTCGCGCCCGCTCGGAGCTGACTTTGTGTTTTACCCCACTTGTTGGGAGTTTGACACCATCCCCTGGGGGGAATTCCATGAAAAAGGGCCCCCTCCCTGATATTCTAATGGTCCCGGAGAGCCCATCCCCTGCGGCCTAGACTTTAATGAAGGGGAGGGGGTTGCGACCACCTCCCGAGCCAATTACATCCCCCGGGACCCCTATACCCCTTGGGCCCATTACATTAAAGGGACGCATGCCCTCCTCCCCACGCTTTTGAGAGGCCCCAGAACCCCATCCCCAGGGCCAAAATGCATTAAAAAGGAGGGACGTGGAACCCCCATCCCAAGCCTTATTAGGCCACGGGGACTTCATTCTCCAGGGCCAAACTTAACTTAAAAAGGAGGGGCTGCACAGCCCCCTCATTAACCTGGCCCCAGTGACCCCATCCACCGGGGCGGATCATTTACTGTGTCCCTGGGGGCCCACCTCCAGGGTAAAGTAGTTTCTCTGCCCGCAAGAGCACGGGCAGGGAAACACATTTATGCTCCTGCTAGGCTGGAGCATTTTTTAAATCTCCCGCCAGGTGGGAGCAGGTATGTCTTTACTGTCCGCACTCCTGAGGGCAGAGAAACAAAAATTGCTTCCACCCAGCGAGAGCAAGCAAAGAAAAGCTACTCTCTCTGGGTGGGAGCGATTGAGTCGCAGAATGTGGGGAGATGGCTGGGGCTGCAGGGGTCATGGGGCTCTGCCCGCAGCCCCCAACTTGTGCTTTGAGTGTGCACCGGGGCACCCACCTAGAAGAAAGATATTGGGGATGGGGTCCCCAGGACCTAATAAGGCTTAGGGAGTTGTGCCACATCCCCTACCCTTTAAGTTAACTGTGACCTTGGGGATGGGGTCCCCGAGCTTTTTAAGTCTTGGGAAGGGGGGCTGTGTGGCCCTGATGCCAACTCCATGCTGCGCACGGCCGAAAGACTGTGCATGGCATGGGTTTGGTTTGGTTGCCCGGGAGGGTAGGATGAAGAGTCTGGCTGTAGGCCCACAGCTGATCCCACTTCGGCGACGCGCACTGTGGAGCTGGCTGCCCACGGGGGTAGATTGCGGGGCCTGGCAACAGGGCAGGTCCTGTGTCCAACCACATGCCTCGCACGACCATAGGCTGTGCACGGAGTGGAGTTGGCTGCCTGCAGGGGGTTGGCCTGTAGTCAGGGGGCAGTGCATAGCAGGGGGTTGGCTTTATGTATGGTGATAAAATATTACTTTACGTTTAAAACAAAATCTAAAAATTCACCGGAAAAATACAAGGATTAAAGTAACATTATAGTTATGTGAAAATTTGAGAGACAACGTAATGTTTTTAATTAAAATACACTGAAATTCAACAGTTATAGTTATCTCAAGTAACTATAACTCGTGCCCTAAGGTGACTATAACTCGCACTGTTGCCATGCACTGCTTATTTCCCCACATATTACATTACTCTTGACATTTCTATGACATCCTTGATAGCATCACTGCAACATTTGAAATTATATCATTGATGACAAGACTGCGTGTGGATCTCCAAATGTATTCCATAGTTTTACTATTAGTTACAGCTTAGTCAGTTAAAAATATTTTTTTTTAGTTTGTAGCTCCTCTAACATGGTAGGTAATGTAAGGACTCAATTGCTCCCTTAATGATTTAGAATGATGAAGGATGACTACTCTGGAGGTTGAAGCGGTGATCAATTTGAGCTCCTGGTTTCGAATATATGAAATATGCCCATCTAGACAATTTTCCACAATTGAAAGGACAATCTGTGCCCAGTTTAAATTACCACAGATTAAATTGCAAACAAATTGTAAGTGAAATCTGTAGGCAGAAAATTCATCCTTTGCTGACTCTGTCAATCAGAATTTGTTATTCCACTTGCAGATACCACATTTTGTACTTGCAGGTTTCACTTGGGTTGGTCATTATTTTTTCAACGAACCCTTAAATATTTATGACGCGCTTCTAAGTCAGTGAAAGAGCACATTGTGAACATTCTTTATAAATGTCTGCAATACATTTTTCCATTATGAAGTCCACTTAGTAAACCTTTTCTAGTGATTCCTGGGCATATGTACAAAGGGATTGTGCCACCAGAACGTCACCTTTATGGACGGTCCGGTGGCACAATGCCCTGTTCCATATTTACAAAGTGGCATTGAGCCACTTAGCATGGCTTAATGCCGCTTTGTAAATTTGGTACCCTTTCAGACAGGTATCTGTCTGAAAGGGGCTTGCAATGGGTGTTGCCGTGGGCATTCCAGCGCCACAACAATTGCTTTTTTATGCTGCCCCACACTTGCAAGGATGCATAATTTGAGGCAGCGTCAAAAAGTAACTCCATTCAAAAGCAAGGGTTAGATTGGGGCAACGAGGGGAAATACTTTAATTTCTCCTTGTTTTTGCTCTTTCTATGTGTGCTGCATCCTGCAGTACACATAGAAAGAGCAAAACACCTTTAAAGATTGTTTATGTACAGGAAGGTCTCCCTTCCTGCACAAAAAAACCCTGCAATGCAGGCACCCTTGCATTATGGTAATGGTGTTTATGAAAGGTAAAAAGATCTCAATGTTTTAAGAAGATTTATACCTGTGGTAATTGCTAATTGTAATTCGATTATAATTACTACACATGATTTTAAACATTTTAACAAACATTTTTAGTATTTAAATGTAATAAAAAATATATATAACTTTGTTTAACTCATATATTTTCAACCTCAAACTAACTAGAGTTCATGGTTTGAAGAACAACCCGGAAGTCACGCTTAGGCCATGGCCTCTGTCGCCTTTAGTGGAATGTTGCCTCCTGTTGCACATACATGGCGACTATTTACTCTGATGCAAGGTAAGGAGGCAATGGGACATCTCTTTTTTTATGCCCTAAAATCGCCCTCTTGCATGTTCCCGATTAATAAACTATACGGTCATTCAAATTAAAGGAACAAAACTAAACTGTGCATGCACAGGCGATGCCAGGAAGAGAGGGGATTTTTCAGAGAAAACAACAGTGATGAACTGCAATAATTTGATGAAAGTGAATTACATTGTGTGACGTCACAAACTTTTTTCCAGATACAAGTCTTACTTATTTCTGGAAAAAGTTGTAACTGATACATACCTAGATTATGGCTTACTGACAAAACTTGGAGTAAGCAAACATGTATGTAATCTATCTATGCATAAGAGTACACAAATATGTATACTCAGTTTTTTTTTCTCCAGAGTTTTATATAGCGCAAATTTGACCCGAAGGTTTCAGGTATCATAGCGCTTTACATGAGCACCAGTTGCCTTACACAAGGACACATTCATTTTTGTTAGGCACCAGGCGATTAAGTGATTTGCCCAAAATCACAGGATGTTAAGCATCCCTTCCGAGACAGTTCCCCAGCGTTGAGGTCGGTCGCTCTAGCCATAAGGCCACATCCTCTCCCCTAGTCCCATCATTCCGACCAATGTACGTTCTCGGTGGTGTTTTAGGGAGTGGTTATGGAAAATCAGTGTTAATGAGGTAAGTAATGGCGTAGGACTTGTTTTCTAAATATTTATAGATAATTTTGTAATACATTCCTCGCGTGCACATTACAGTCATGGCTCGCAATACTCGCGGGTGGGGGACGGTGCGTCGGGTCACGCGGGGTTGCCGCGGGGTGGAGAAGGTTAAAATAAAAATAAAAGGAGAAAACCTACCTGACCAGGTCCAGCTCGCTGCTGCTCCTGGTTCCGCGTTCTGTGTTTTCCTGAACAGAAACAGGAACAGGCATGCGCCCTCCCCTCCTGTAAGCCAATCATAGTGCTGCAATGGCAGCGTTGTGATTAGGGCAGAGTCGCGGACAGCGCCTAGCCGGGCATCTGTAGGGTAGCCATTTTCCCTATGTAGGCTGCATGCAGGGGCCGACCAAACAGTCAGGGTAATCAGAGTGGTGCAATCTACTCCTCCCCGACCCACCCACCGGCCAGCTCCCAACCAGGCATACCCTCCCGCCTGCCCCCAAACAGGCATACCCATGTCTACTGCTTTCTCGCAGCGCGAGAAGCAGAAACATAAAATGGTATCAAAAATACCATTTTATGTTTCTGCTTCTCGCACTGCAAGCGGGCAGTGGGACGGCGCTCCTCTGCCCTAATGGAGGACCCGCCCCAGGCATATTATTTACACTGGAGAGATGCAAGGATACTGCTTCCGTAGGAGTGTGAACATGCAGCAAGTTCGGTACAAGTTACTGGTGGCTGTAGAGAGGGGCAATAGAACTGTATCAAAAAGACAAAAGAAACGCAATAGTGAAATTTCACGAATTTCCTAGTTTTCTGCCATGAATACAATGTTAAGGTTTGGGAAATAGCTGTAAGTTAGCATTCTACACATTCCCATACATTTACAAGAGTAAATTATTTATATGCAAATTAGAAATGTATGTGCATTTGCTAATTAGCTTAAATGCAATTTATAAGTAGGTGTAGACAAAACATCCCATAAATTAAGAGAACCTTTGTCAATAAGGGTCTAAATATAAAAGTGTGCTCAACATTTTTTCGAGAGTTGGATTAAAAATGCCATTTTAGACTGGGTTTGTATCCTACAGGTAAGATAAGCTTTTTAAGCTTTGAGTAATGTTAACTAATTTATTTCACACAAAAAATACATCTTCTGTGACAGTGTATATCTCCCGCACAATTCTACACATACCTGGTTGGGAGTTATGGAAAGCATAAACTTGGTGTTTTGCATTTTCGATAAGCTTTTGTCTCCTATATTTGGAGCGTCAATGCATGTTTGCCACTTTTCTTGATAGCAATGTTGTGTTTTTGTGGGGGTGCCTTTAGGTTTACAAGCCACCTAATAAAATATAAAAGAAAGTGCTTATTCTTGCTTTAAGTTTCCATTGCGGGCCACTTTAATTGTCAGGATTCTTTTTCGCTGCACTCAAAGCTATTTCCACAGCACACACTGTTGAAAACCAGCTTTCTTCGTGGTAACAAAACCTTTTATTACATAGAACAAAATGGCCTGTAATAGTGGTGATTTTCTCAGCTGTCAGCTAAATGTACTCTCAACACACCGTTAACTTTTACTGTAGACGTAGATTCTGATTGAAGAGTTGGGTTCCTGAATGGTGCATCAACAGTCCCTGTGTAGTGGCGATCTACACTGTCTACCCAGTCTATTTATCAGAGGTGAAGGAAACATACCTGTCCCTGTGTACATTGTATTGCACATCGGTGTGAGGATTTGTGACACCGGAGGTTTGGTTTGTCTTTCAATGCTACATCAACAGGTACATGAAAATAAAAGAAAGACTCAAGAGCACACCTTCCATTTATCAATGGACTGTGGACGGCATGGCATATGAAATATAAGCTGCCAGTGATTTACAACTATGGAGAACCTTGGCTTAATATTTGTGAAGATCTTAAAATAAGACTTTTTTTTTACCTGTATCGCAAGGTGTTCCTGGTGGTTGGTGCACTTTTTATTTGCAAAGTAAATTTAAAAATGGTAGCCCTATGAGTGTATGGAAGGCTTGTATGAACTACCACCGGAAAGAGTTGCTCGCTGTGATGTAGGTAGGTGAGGTGCATACTCGGGTAGTACTTTAGGAGTTCACAAGAAAGGAGATACACAATTGGAGGCAGTGCAAAGGATACCATGATGTCTTTATGCATTCAAGGTGTGTGGTGTGTTGGAAAAGAGGATGAACAGCACATGGACAGTGATAGTGGCCAGTAGTTGGCATGGGCCACGTCCCTGGAAAAACCTCTTTAAGGTCGAACTCAGATTCAAGTGTGCTCAACTAGATGTAGGCTTAGTTCGCATCTAGTAGAGCAACCCCTTGTTCTAACTGCCAATCACTATTATAGACTGTGTGTTGGTTCTCCTCCCTCTGACCTTTTATTTTAGACATATATAATTAGGAGGACATGTAAGTGGGTAAATATTTCCTTTTAGAATGTGTGAAAAAAACGTTAGATACGAACTTTGCCCAAAAGCTGTATTGTCTGTGCAAAGGTATCAAAATCTATGTCTTGGCTTGACTCTGCCACTTGATATACACAATCTGCATTTTGAGGCATACGCCAAAATGAAGGGAAGCCGGTAACATGGCCAATGACACTATACTAACTAGTCAAGAAAAAGGCTGAACCCGAATTAAAATAGAAGACAAAATAATGTCAGTAATGATACCTATGCATGACCCCAAATTCCAGCAATACGATATCTGACACCATTCAGACATAAGTGAAATTAAATCAGCACGATCTGAACTCTGTAAATTAAGGTATTTGACATAATGTATGGCAAATTAGAAAACGGCAGGATCTCTCAAATCACACTTTGATGAATCTCAGGGCCACAAACAGTTCGGACACAATCACTGGACTGGAGTTTAACACATATTAAACTACGGTTCGGTATGTGTGATAGAACATTCGAACATTGAGAGGTCCATTGTAGACAATGGTACATCAGGGGACTCTAAGCACTGCTATAGGTCCATGGCTGTCAACAATTCAATATTCTAATCCACGCGCTTGGACGGCTCACTCACCTGCCTCACTGCGACATGTGGACCGTGCAAGGGAGTGAGAGGAAGCAGCTTTGGGCCAGGACTTCCACACCAAACCTCTCCCCTCCTACCCAGTTAGCTCACAGTTGCCACTAGAGCCTCTGAAGGAGGGGGGGGGGGGGGGTGCTCCTGCATCTCATTTGGCACTGCCAACAAAGAAAGGCAGCTCTACAGAGTCCAATGAGAATCAGGGGCTCCCACTGGCCATGTTGGACAGTTATCGCTAGGGCCGTGCTTGTGGACAGTAATTGTTAACAGCGGCAGTCGGCACAGGTAAGAGCGGAGGGCGGGGTGGAGGCGGGGCAGAGGGGAAGTCGACAGACGACAGAAGAGATCAAATTAAATAAACACATTACTAAAACCACTTTCCTTGCGCTCGCCGCAGAAGGGGGTTTTATTTATTTACTTATTTAAGTTTACTTCTCCCATCATCTGTCGACTTTAACCCCACCCCACCGCTCTTACCTGTGCCAGCCATCACTGATTGTTAAACATTCCCAGTGGTGCTGTGAGCCAAAGCCTGAGAAGCTTCGGAGCCCTAGTGTCTTGGTGGAGGCTGTTATTTTGAATTAGAACATCCAGCCCTCGTAGTTCAGAATGTTCTAATTGTGTCATGGATCACGAGGAACAGGCTATAATGGCTGGTATAGTCCCTCTGCCTTGTTAAAGGCCTGAGCCTTCGTTTGAACCTATAATGCTGGAGCGAGCCTTTAACCCCTTGCATGCCCGCCCCTTTCCCCGCCCTGTGCCGCGCTTTGCATTAGCGGGCGGAGTTCATGACGAGCTGGACTCGTCATGGGCACAGCGCCACCGCAGCCCATGACGAGTCCAGCTCGTCATGGGCACTGAAGGGGTTAATGGTAGGTGCAGACTGCTACAGCAGCATATCAGGCTCTATTATATTTTCAAACAAACATGGACATTTTTATACACAGACTTAGGGCATTGTCTGCTGAACATAAGAGTCTTTTCATGTCAGTCAATGTATTCAAGCAGGTCCCCGGACACCGTATGTCAGACTCCCCATTCAATAATGTGGTTTATTGCAATTATTATTATTTGTTATTATTGTTTTTATTGTTATCATTATTATTATTGCTATCCCCACCGTTATTTATATATATTGTCTGTATTTCTGTATTTACTGATGGATGGCAACAAGCATCGTCTTTCTAACATACTGTAAGGATCTCATCTGTCCTGGTCTGATTGATAATCTTTTCCATTTTGTGCTCCTCAGTTTGGCCCTTTTAATGGTCTGTTCCTTCCCAAACCTTTGTTTGCTTCTGCTTGGTTGCATAGATGCTGTTACGGAGCAGCACTAACACAACGGGCGTGTCTTGCCCCAATCAGGCCTGCTGGCTTGTACAGGGGCAGCTTTAATTAAATGTACACATTGAATGTGTTTCAGTGCAGGTGAGCTCCCAACCCCTGCAAAGAACTGTTTTGTTTCTAACATGGAGAGAAAGACCTCATTTTCTTAGATCCTTATCTGTCTTTTTCCACTGGGCTCTGCCACCCCCTCTTACACCCATACAAGCTGGTATATGTTACCCTCTATAAAATAAGTATGGGATTAAAAGCATCACTGTTGGCAGTAGCTATTTATCAACTGTGAAAGCATTTACACAAGGAGACTTACTTTAATAGAGATCTGAAAAGGTTGACTTGTAAAGGAAACAGGAAGTCTGGCTTGAATGTCGTATCCTTCCCAGAATAGATTGAGCCACCTTCATATTAATGAGACAGGATGGTGGTGCTAGTTTTCTGCTGGAACAGCCGATTGGTTCCTAGCTGAGAAAGGAGGGACCTTCTCTTGCTCTGACACATTAGTGATCTTTACATTCAAGCAGGAGGGGCTAGTAAGTAAAGGAGTACAGTAAACTTTACACATTTTTAAAAGGGTAGAAATCGGTGTATGGAAAGACTATGATTGGTACCGCTCTGTGTCTTGAAATGGAGGATCTTAGCCACCACTCAAACCTCTATTTGGCAATTAGAAATAAGCTTGTAATGTCTGTAAAAAGTTGCTTTGCTTTCTATGATCAGTTCCAGGTACTTAACTGAGCCTGCAGTAGGTACAATAGAGATGTACAACTCCAAAAAGGTACCGTAGGTTGGGGGAGAATGTCTAATGTGCTGTAGCAAGTCCCAATCCAGAAAACAGGAACAATGTTGTTCAGAAAATGGCAAATGGTAATGTTTTAATTACCATAGGTAGGGAGCATGAGCTCCAGCAGTCGATCCACATCGCCAGAAAGAGCAACAGGGACAGCCCTGTCTAGCACTCCCTAGGCGGCTAATATTGTAGGAGGACTGGTCCACTCTGACAATGCAGCATGCAAATGATACCACTGAGATCTGTTTCCAGTCCATTATATCTGAATAATTAAAAAATGAATCCACATGAAACAGAATAAAGTGCCTTTTCAGTATCATATGAAAGGTAAAAATGACTTTGGAACCTAGGTTCACCTGGGTCTTAACGGGGAACCCATTGCGGGTGTTAAGCGGCGTTGAGTATCTCTGCAGTAAGAGTTTCATCAGCCTCCCTCAGCCCTCCCTTGTCACTTCCAAGAGTGATCTGCACATTCCCACGCAGCCTTCACCTCCTTCTTTCTCAAGAGGAAACTTTCTTTATTGACGTCTACTACCTGATGATCTACTACCATGTATGGATACCTGGATAGGTAGAATCAATTCATGCAAAGATCCAGGGTGGCAAGATAAGCCCTGGTTATCACCGTCTGTAGTCATTACAATGCTATTGATGTCACACACACTTTGCACCGTGTTGCCCTACCTGCCATTTGAAGCAATGCCTTAGACACTTAGCGCTTGAATCACTTAGCCTAAAACACGCTGTCTGACCAAAGCGTTACAGCAAACAAATGATGGACGGAATGCTGACAATGCAAACATTGTCCCCCAGTCAAAAGATCTGGGTTAAATCCATTGTTATTCTGCCCACTACGCAACCCCAGTTTAGACCCAGCCATATGCAAATCAGTCTTGAGCTTGTGCCTCATGGGAACAGTCCAGACCGAACTGCCAGGCCAGGTCCTCTCTAGACCAGAAACAAGCATCCTGGGACCAGTTTCAGGGTATGACACCCTCCTTCAGCCAGGCTAGCTTGAATCCAGTGGTACGGTGAGCAAGGGACCCACATCTGGGCATACCCATCCCACTGAGGGCAAAAAGTGTTACAGAAAACAAATGATGGACGGAATGCTGACGGTGCAAACATTCTCCCCCAGTCAAAAGATCTGGGTAAAAATCCATCGTTCTTTTGCCCACTACGCCACCCCAGTTTGGACCCTGCCATATGCAAATCAGTCTTGACCCTGTGCCTCATGGAACGGTCCAAACCGAACTGCCAGGCCAGGTCTGACCAAAGCGTGGCATAACAACAAAGGCGTAACCACGGACGTCTAAACCACACATATCCGTTTACCATGCAAATGCGTGGTTTAGACGTCCGTGGTAGTTAGCGCTCTAGACTGGGCGGAGGATCCGAAGTGAATTCCTGCCCGGACGAGAAACTTGGTGAGTACGCTTTTTTTAATTACTTTTTTTGGTGGGGAGAGGCCGTTTTTAGGGCTCAGGGTGGGGAGCTGGATAGTTGGGAACATGGTGTAAGGTACTTTTTACGGCTGGGGGCGGTTTTAAGGCTTAGTGCGAGTGCTGGGGTATTTTTTAGTTATGCCGCAAATGTTTTAGGGCTCAGGCAGAGAGGGGGGTCAGGGTCGAGTTCTGGGGTGAAGAACTAAGGGATTAGGGCTGGGGGGCTCACGGCTGAGGGGCGGTTTTAGAGCTTATGGCAGGGGGCTGGTGTGTGTTTTAGTAATAGGGTAAAGGTTTTTAGTTATAGGATGAAGGTTATAGGGCTCAGGGCAAAGAGGGGGGTCAGGGGTGAGCTGTGGGGTGAAGTACTAAGGGCTTAGGGTCAGGGGTGCGGCTGGGGGCAGTTTTAGGGCTTAGGGCTGAGGTGTTTTTTAGTTATAGGGTGAAGGCTTTAGGCCAGAGAAGGGGGCAGGGTCAAGTTCTGGAGTGAATGATTTAGGGCTTAGAGGAAGGGAGTCGGGTCGAATTAAAAAATGGGGGCTGGGTTTTACGGCTCAGGGTGCAGAGGGGCTGGAGTGTTTTAAGGGCTGGGTTGGGCTATATATTTAGGGCTGGTGTCCACTTTTAGGATTCAGGGGCTGTGGTGTTTTTAGGGCTGGGGACGTAAGTCAGGACAGATAGATGGGTTTTAAGGCATAGATTGGGGCTAGGGCAGAACCATAACCATGCACATGCCTTTACCAAATATGGCAACTAAATTTGTTGTAAAGGCATGCGTTGCTAAGACACGGTCGTTAGTAAGACCGAGTTGTTCAGCCAGGCGTGGTTGGAGATTGCATGGTTGGAACATACAACCCTTGTAAACGACTTGAAAGCTCTTACTTGATAACTTGACGGAGAGGTCTAAACATCAAGTGTAACAGAACAAACGGACAGGAAGAAAACTAACAAGGAACTGAGAATATACCGATTGCTCTAAAATGATTTTTTAAAAAGCTGAGGGGACACAGCGTTATGATTTCACTTTTCCTATCTTCCAAGACCAATCCTCACTGACCCTCCAAAGCAGACAGTATGGCAGGAATATCAGCATGCAGATCCAGGAAAAAAATGACAGAGTACACATGGGGATGATTTTTTGTCTGAGTAAAGTGTTTGGTGTTGAATGTCACGTAGAACAAGGACACAACACCAAAAGGTGGATCTCCATTCTACCGGTCCACGGGACTAATACCTCTTTTCCTGCTTCCAAAAAAACCTAAAATGTCTTTTGTTCGACTGAAACATTCAAGCCTTTGCACCTTAATTTCCTTACCCTTCCCTGTCCTTGCAGCTACTCATATATCCCTCTGTAACCCAGATGTGGCTGCCTTTGGATTCTTTGTCCCCCCTCCACCCCCTGCACTGGTGCCACTTTCCCTTCCAGATTAATCTCACTCCATACTTGTCCACCCTTCCACCCTATCCATTCAGCTCTCACCAATTTACTTATTTGCTGCACATTGCATTGTATATTATGCAATTTATTCATATGATCTCAGGTATCCTGGTTTTGCTCACAACGGGTCTTGATAATTGCAAGTTGATTATTCCTTAAATATCTAGTCGATATTCCACCCATGTTCATTATGTAATTACGACTTTATGATTTAAATTCCTTTGGTCTCCTTGATATAAATGTGTACTTCTCCTTTTCTTACTCACTTGAATACTAAATGTTCTCATACTATCCAGTGGCTTCCAAAGTGCTACCACTCCCATTGCGAGCTTGTAAGCGGTATAGCAAACCACATCTACGTACCTAAACAAATAGAAAAATAGGCTACCAACTACTAGACTGAAAGAGCTCTGCCATATGCTTTTGCCACGGCATTATAGTAAACAGGCTAAAAGGTGTTTGCAAGCCAAATAAAATTACTGGAATATTTTGAGATTCATCCTTCTTCCTAAACATACATTCCTTAAGATGCCACAATCAAATTATTTTGTAAGTGTTAGGAATTCTTGCAATTTTTCACTCACTAATTCTTTGCAGATAGGGTTCAGAAAATTTAATTTAGCACCCTGCCAAAATCCCAACCCACAGTGCTGAATGCCTTTTAAAGAAATCCTTCTGTCTCTTTTGAAGAGTGACTGGGCAAAATCTATGCCAGTAAGAACATATGACGTGGCCCGCAGAAAATAATTAAAAAGAGTTTGGAGGTTATTGCGGAAAGACAACAGGGGTAGAATTAGAAGAGGCCTTGAAGTAGTTGGTTACAATGAACGCTAGGTCAAACTTCAACTAATAGTGCAGAACAGGGATAGCAAAACATTCATACACTAATGTAGGTGTTGTGTGTGTATATAGCTCATCATAGTTTATATGTTCTAAGGTTGACAATCTACCTTTTTAGGTTTAGATTAAATCACGTATTTTAGAGGAGCACGTGTGTAGGCACGAAGATAAATCAATAGTGTGGAACAATAGTCAAGATGGGATAGAATAAAATAGTTTTGTTGTTCCGAATGTCAGGAATCAGTGAATCTTGCAATGACCTCAAAGTTCAAAGTGAAATAATTTAAAATGGATGCAAATATGTAATGAGAAGGAGAGACTAGAATCAAAGATAATGTCAAGATTTCAAACAGAGGTAGAAAGGAAAAGATGTGAAAAAAGATCAAAGGAATGGGGAGCAGTAAGAGGAGGTGAAAGAAGGAGAAAATAATTTCAATTTTAGATGGGTTGAGGTGTCACACATAAGGAGAGATCTGGGAATTCGTTGCTGGCAGACAGGAGGAAATTGCATCAGGAATGGTGGGATGAAAAACAAAAATGAGATCAAACTGAGAATCATCAGTATAAAGCTTTAAGAAACGTTACAGAAGCAACAATCAAAACAGGGGGCAAGACAGAGACGGGACAGAGAAGGAATCTAAGGAATGACTGCTGGAGTATCTCATAGGGAAGAGAGGAAGAAGAAAAATTAACTCAAGATGTATGATCAGAGATATAGGAAGAGAACCAGGAGAGGGCAGACCCAGAAATACCAATGGAAGACAAATTGAAGAGAAGATGGCTTTGTCCACTGTGTCGAAGGCAGTGGACAGATGGAAATAAAAATAGGAAGGAGGATGAAGATGATTATCGAGAGTAAAAATCTGTTTCCATTGAGTGCTCGAGGCAGAATCACGACTCAACAGGAGGAAGCAAGGAGTTAGACTCAAGTAAAGCAGAGAGTTAGTGATGCATGGAGAATCTTAAAAGTGTGGAGAGAAAAGCAAGAAGTGGCAGAGGCCAAAAATGAGAAGCCACTGAAGGATCAACAGTAGGTTTTTGAGAAGCGATAAATTAACTGCATGTTGAAAAGAAACCGGAAGGATCTCAAGATGAAAGATTAAAGAGTGTGGGAAATCAAAGGGGCTGGAAGAAGATAGAGCTCAGGCACAAAGGAGGCAGGGGAAGGGTCATAGGAGGCCACAGAAAGGTTTGCCACCGCAAGGAAAACGTGGAATTCAGAGTCAGAAATAGGGTGAAAGAAGAAAAGGAGAAATTGGCTACAGGAAGCCAAGATCCGGGAGCCATCCTAGTTTTAGGTCATATCTGTCGCCACTGGCTACTTTGTCCTCTTGGACGAGTTACACTTAGTCTAAAATTGGTTTCTTACTTAATCTTTGGCTTTAGAAATAGTGTTCATACCAGAAAAGCTATTCATCATCTTGCATGGTGGAAATGCCCAAAAAACAAGTCTCGTGCCAAGGGCCTCTCAGCGTAATAGTCTTGATAATTTGAGATGACAAGCAAGGGGCGCTGTGAACTCCCCACTTTAGCAGGGGGTGATGTTGGCACTGGGACCTATAGGCTAGAATGTTGGACCCCGGAAGTGCTCATTAGTTTTTTATGGGCCTCTTATGACTAATCTGCAGCCAAACGCTGGCAAAAAAACACAATGTAAGAAAAAACCATGACCGAGTGGAGGCCGGCAGGCAAATTAGTCAAATGTAGTGGAGGAGACCTAGAGGGAGAGAACTTGTGAAAATGGAGTTAAAATGAGAGAGAGAGAGAGAGAGAGAGAGGGAGAGAGAGAGGGGGAGGGCAAGGTAAGATTGGATAAGTAAGGAAGGGAGGATAAATATTGCTGAATAGGGAAAAAGGAGCGGAGGCAGGTATGTAGGAAGAACACATAAAAGAGAAAGGAAGGAAAGGAGAAATGAAGGGTAGAAGGGTGGAAAGAAAGGTGGGTGAAAAGGATTAAGGGAAAGAAGGGCAACTGTAAGGAAAAGAGAGTGGAAGGAAGGAATAGCGAAATGATGTATGCATGGAAGGGTGAAAGTGTGGATAGAAGGGTGGATGGATGAGTGGGTGGGTGGATTGGGTGAAAGTGTGGATAGACGGTGAAAGGATGGATGATGGATGGATGTATGGACGGATGGATAGGGTGAATGGATGGATAGAAGGGTGAAAGGATGGATGATGGATTTATGTTTGGATTGGGTGAATGGATGGATAGAAGGGTGAAAGGATGGATGATGGATGGATGGATGGATGGATGAATGGATGGATAGATGGGTGGATTGGATGAATGGATGGATAGATGGATGGATTGGATGGATGGATGGATGGACAGACGGATTTATGGACGGATGGACTGGTATGTATGGCTGATAGTTGCACAGGGACAGGATGAGTGGATGGATGAATGAGTTTGTGAAAGTAACTATGAAAAGAAGGTGAGTGAATGGAAAGGTAAAACGATAGATAATTACACAGAAAGGGCATAATTGTTCAAAGTTGAACTGGTGAACCGGATGGAGTGGAAGAAAGTGTGCTCTGATGGTTTAGTGGATCAATGAGGACATCTTCTAGCACAGAAAAGACCTGCCAGAGCAACCTCGTTCTTAGGCTGACTGCTTCTGTCAGGTGTGGCAGTATTTATTATTGACATGTTCACTGTTGTGCCTGCTCCGCAGTTTGAATGTTGCTTCTGTTCACGCATTTTAATTGTACGACTGAAGGCAAAATACTTAAGAAAAGTACTCACCCGTGTTTTATGTTATGGAAACAGAGCACCAATGAAAAATCAGTATGCATTATGACCTCTTTCTAATTCCCCGAATGCCTCCGGACTCTCAGCGGAGGGTGGCTTTCAGCAGCCCTCTGATAGGCGCACTACAGGCGGGCGGGCACGCACAGCAGTCCAGCCAGGACCGGGCTGGTTCAATGTCCCAGACAGAGAGAACCCCCAGCACAGGAAACCCTCTCCAGCAGCCATGAATATTTAACAAGCTGGCTTTTAATGGCAGGCCTCCCAGAGCAGAGATCCGCATTGAAGGGGCCCTCGCCGGCTGTCACTCATGGCCCTGTATTTACCCTCAGTCGCTATGCTACTCTGCCAGGCAGGCTTTTAGGGACGCTTCAGATGCCCACGCAAGGCACTTCTGCTTTGCACTCGCTGATAACATGGATCTTGCATTTTAATGTTCTTTTCCTTCACAAAAATCGGAAAATCTGAAATCAGCCATTTGCTCTGGGATGAAAAAAACACATGAGATCAAGAAGTGCCTCTCTTCTTTCTTTCTGTGGTGGACATTTCAGACTTTAACTTATATATATATGCTGAAATGAATATGTATATACTTCTTCCAGAATAGAATATGCCCGCCTGTCACTTTAACTACATTCTTGTGTCTTTTGTTTGGCTAAGTAAATGTTCATACCTCACCTTGGAGGTATAAGAACAAGGGAGGCGGGTGTGTTATGTGGCATGGGAGGCTTCTCTGATTGGAGCAGGAAGAGAGGTATGCGAGTGTCTTCTGTGAGCTGAAAAGTATCGTTCATCGAAACCATTTTGAAGCTATACAATTTCTGAATTAATCTCTCTGTATATCTCTGCTTTACCTGAGGGAGGAGACGCTGCACCTTCAGCGCCCAGATGCCCCTAGGGCCGACAGTGTGCGCGCTACAAATACTGATAGTGATACATTTCAAAGTCATCAACTCGCTTTTATCTTCCGCAAGTCCCATTTAGATTTTTTTTACATGAGACTTTTGTGTATTGAGTTTGCTTTTTTCATCTACGTTGAAACAAAATGCTAATAGGAAACATATATAAGTACATCGAAAACTACCAAGCAAAGGAAGAGGACACCGCCATCATCACAAACACCTAATAAAGTTAAGGCATATAGAGAACAATATAACTAGAGAAGGGTAGATGACTTTACATATGTTAAAACCTATGTCTTAACTACTGGGGCTTCTCCTAACAAACGTTTTCATTGTGGGAACTGTGCTTATATTTTGGTTTACTTGAACTAGGACATAATACCAATGATTTGCTAAGATGTAGTCAAAACCTCAGACAGAATTCAGTTTTTTGGCCACAAACGATTACTTTTGTTGCAGCAACCATTTCAATATCTTGGTCTATCATGATTTGTTAACACAATGAATGCACACATTTGTAGATATTTTAGGGTGAGCATTTGAGACAACTTGTATATTCTTTACTATATACTTATATGTGCATGCACTTTGTGGGCTCTGGAGATCAGCCCTAGGGCTTGTCTGCTTCCGCTTAGAGACTTTATTTTCTGTTCAACTGCCTCCATTTAACTGTCTTGATAGAAAACGATTAGTAGAGGTCAGTAAAATACCAGAATTGTTTTCTGCTTAGGGACTTCCTTTATTTATTTTTCTGGCAACTGCCTCTATTTAACTTTCTTGAAAGAAAATGACCAGCAGAGGTCAGTAAAATACTAGGCCTGGGCTAAAATTTCGTTCCGTTCGCGGAAATTGCGATAATTTGACATTTTCGCGTTCCGCGGAAAGCGCGAAAATGTCAAAATTTCCGCATTCCGCAGCTTTGCGATAATTTGGTTCTTGCTCACGCTGTAAAATAATACATTCTCGCGTGCGCGCGATCGCCTTACCTGAATCCCTGCGTTCGCCGACAAGTTTTCTTGATCCGGTCGCGTTCTCCATGAGATGTTGTATTGTTTTTAGCCATTTGCGCTGTCTCGCGAGAGTTCGCGCCCGCAGTGACGTCATGCGTCGCGCGATCACGTCTTTCTTCTCGCGATCATGCACCGCGAGACTGAAAACAAGATGGCCGCGCCCGCGAGCAACCGCATGGGTAAGTTGGCGAGCCGCAACCATGCAGAAAATCTCACGAACATGCGGGAAAAAAACTTCTGCATCTTCGCGATATTTCCGCGTGTTTGTGATCATTTGTAAAATTTTCGCGATAATTTGCGAAAGTGGATTTCGCAAATTCCGCCCACCCCTATAAAATACCACAATCACTTTAGTATTCTCTAGATTCCAGTCCATAGAAACTGGCTTCCACGAGCACCCGTAGACAATAGTATTTTATTCAAATCTTGTATTTTCAGTGATATGACCACCGAAGGCACAGATTTTATATAAAAATCAGAGCTTAGGGCTATACCGTTTCCCCGCTGAAAGGCAATTTTTCTCTCCATGTGTTCCCATACTTGGCGTGTCACACAGTTTAGTGCTTACTTTCCCTCCATGTTAAAGAACAGTAGATGTTTCAGTACCCAGGCTAATTTGCTGAATAGCTAAATACATAAAAGGTCCCAAAAAATAGACGATTGCATTGCAAATGCTTGTTTAGATACATCAATAACTTATCAGATGAGAAGTGGAAAATGCATGAGTATGCATGAGAAAAATCAAGTCTGGTGTTTGTTATATATATTATTTTGTAGATATTTCTTGTAGTTACAATTATTTTCATTGATACAATGACATTTAAATGATTTTTCTATTTTTGTACTATTATGTTTAATGTGTGTCCTTGATTGTGCCCTTTATCCTATTTTTTAATTACCGGCCTGAGATTCTTCTTTGAAAATCTAAGGGATAGTCAAGGACATACGAAACAGAGATCACCATGCATAACATAATCTGTCAGCCTACAAAAAGTGCCCATTCAAAAAAGGGAAAGGCTTTGATGGTAATAGAAAAGGAAATATTATTTACCCAACTCAGACATTTCTAAAACGAGAGGCCTGGGATTGAATGGATATTGGCATTTCATCACAAACTTCATTTCCTCTGCAGTAGTTCTAGGATTAGGTGTCTGTATCCTCCGAACAGTGATTATGCAACCACCAATCCATCTGCCCACCCATCTGTCCATCTCTTCATCCATGTGTTTCTGTAAGTGTGTTGTTTGTGACTGTATATGTACTGTCTGTGTCTGCATAGGTGCCCATATGTACGTGGGCACATATCACAATCCTGGCTTCAGACATGGATGACGGTATGCCTAATAATATCTGTGATGGGTGCCTATTTCTTTTTCGCGCCAGGTACCAAGATGCCTGTCTTTTTGTTGGTATGTGTCACAGGGTGTGTGTGTTGTGGATCTCACAAGTAGGGGACAAGATCTCATTTAAGCCCACACCTTCCTTGAATCTTCAGTACACAACCTAAAAAATACACGGGGATACAGGAAATGGGGGTGGAGACTGCTTCCAGTTAATAAGGTGGAGTAGCTATTGGGCCTCTCAAAACGTGGTCTTATGGAAACCAAAGGGAACAGTTCAACAAGAAATAACCATATAACCCCCATGGTCATTGTCTTCTGATAGTTAGGAAGAACTCTGAGCCATAAGAGAACATGTATCCGAAGCCCACCAATCCACAAGATAGCTACAAGTATTTTGTGGACCTGAAGGCAAAAAACAAGTTACACACTAAACAAGGTAAAAATCGCCTACACAAACAGGATCCAGGGGGAACGAAGAGGGAGCCAAAATTAAAAAGATGAGGCGTGGAAGGGCAGGTGCAACCTGCAGCAGGCACAAGGAGTCTCAACAACACGATCACCGCCTACATGCCCGGGAGCAAGTAACGCAGCGACTTATACAGCTCTGCTGTGCCTGCCACTGATCATGTCTGTGCAACCAGGAAGTGCTTCCCACAAACCACAGCTCCTTTCTCCTGTGCGTATGCCAGTCTTCTGGACAAGCCACCTTAACTCACCATGTACAAAATGCAACGAGCATTGCCTTTTTCTGAACCCCTCCGGGATGCTGTGCCCACGTTGTGTCGTCTTCCTGCCTCAATAAATCGTGTCCTCACAGCTTGTATACTTTTTGATTTGTGTTCATGGGAGTCCATATAACTTATGGTGTCTGTGTGCATTGATGCCTCTAAGTGAGTTATCTTCTTTGGTCTTGCTGTACATTAGTCTTGCTGCCTGTTCCTTATTCCACGAGTGCCTGTATGTAGTGTCTATGAATGTATGTATTTTGAGGATGACTGTATGTGTGTCGTCTGCGTATATGTGTGTTCTCTGTCTGTGTGGGTGCATATTTGTATTTTGGTCTGTGTTCATGGGAGCCTGTAGGTCTGTTGGTCTCTGTTAATGGGTAGCAGTATGTCTATTTTACTGTGTGCTTGGGTACATGTAGGTGTGTGGCGTAGGCACCTATGTGCCTGCATGTGTGTGTGCATGTGTGTGTAATCCATGTGCATATATAACCTGGCATGTTGTGTGCTTCTGCAGGCATACTCTCCACAAAGGCCACACCTGCTGGCTTTGTTGATTCTTGTTTCGTTTACAAATTACTGCAAGAATAGAAAAAAACGCTGTAAATGAAACTGCAAAGGCTTTTGTCTCCAACTCGTACTTTTTTTTTAGAAACTGCACAATCTTCATGAAGGTCGCAAAGTTTGAATGGTTTTGAGAAAATAGGAGATAAACCATCTGCTAAAAGTAGGTATTTGAGAGAAAAAAAGCACGCATTTCAATTCTAGTTAGGGAAATCTCAAACAGATTTTGTTAGAAAATTCACTTGCATATACATTGTTTTCCCTTCGTCCTCTCACAAAGCTAGGTGACCGCGGCAATTTTTGAAAAGTGTGCGAAAAGCGAAACTTGTCAACTTTCCATCACCTGGAGTGCACAGGTTAAACCTTGAGCTGCTCAGACAGAAATCTTGCAAACCCCCAAGAAAAACGGCATGCATTTGGAGGAAGAAATCCCATTTAACATCATGACGTGAACAGTGCCCAGTTTGTTCACTAATGGCACGTGTAACTTCCAACAGGAAGGGAAGAGTCTTCCAATGCACATTTGCAGATCTGCCCTGATCATGCCTGATCTTTACCAGCTGTGTGTTCTCATTATACACTTACCCTACAGCTGTTTCATCTCCCAGGAAAACAAATCAACTAAACGTCAATGTCACTGATTGTGGTAAAACGGCTCGTTGATTGACAGTTCAGAGAGAAACCTTGATATTGAATGTGTTTAAATATTGTTCTTTCTAGATGTCGGCAGGCACCCATTCCTGGTGTTACACGTCATATCGCCATTCAGTGTCAGAGGTAGAGGCCAGTGGTGTAATACAAAATGATGGGGTTCCCCAGCAGGATGTGACGGGGGACTCTGAGTCTCCCATCTCTCACATGTATTTATTGACCTTGGGATGAATGGGCCCCCTTGAAGATTGAGGGCCCCCTTGGAGGGTTGACCCCCCACACACACCCTGCGCTGCTGGGCGGTACGCCCCTGGTAGAAATGCAGGCCTCCTGCCCCTCAGTTGCAGGGAGCACACCTCAGGTTGTCCTGCCCAGATTCAGTCAAGGGGTAGGTACCGACTTAAGTGTGGTCCGCAGTGCCTTTACATATACAGGGTTTTCTAAACGCACGTAGACAAAGTTTCAGTCTTCCTGACTCCTATGACCATGTATGGATGCAGATTCCCCCTCCAGTTTGTGGGGGATCCTCAGCAACCGGTGAGCCAAGAGACTGCGTCCTCCTGTGAGTGGCCATCAAGCAGTGGCGGCTGGCATATAAGGAGGGTAGAGAGGCGGGAGGGCAACAAAAAAAGTTAAAAAATAAAAAAGAAATACACTTACCTTTGATCCAGGCTCGTTGTCCTCCTCGCTCGGGTCCAGGAAGGCAAGCAGGCTTCAACCCGGAGGGACCAGGAAGCTGCAGTAACCAATCCAGGTGCTGCTTTCATACAGCATGAAAGCAGCACCAGAATTGGAGGGAGCGGCCTCTCTCGTCGCTCCCGAGTGCACTGGAGCCCTATGCGGTCTCTAACCCAGCTGTGTTAGAGAGGTTTAAACTATGCACGTCTGGCTGGCCGTCGCAAGACCGCTGGCCAAAAAGACATGCGCAGTTTAAACCTAAGTGCCCTGCCTATCGCTGCTTTGTGCTGCTGCCTGACTGGCAACAGCAGAAACCAGAAAGCCCCTCCCTGTGTCCTGACGCTCGGCTCATTGGTTTATTACCATTTTATTTTTCCATACTTGGGGGCAATTTGGTTTGTGGGGCAATGCTTCTCCACCTTAACAGAGGATCTGCCCCTGTAGAATCAACCCCCCTCAAGATAGACCGATGTGATGTGCTGATGTATGGACAGAGCAGCCTCCCCCGCTGCTGCTTTACCAAGGTGCCACCTTGGAGGGCACTGTTCCAGTCAGTACTACAGAAGCCCCTCTCTACTCCATATTGTAGTACTGAGTCGCACCAGGCTCAGGCAAAACCACAGCAACATGGAATACGCAGTTCCAGAAACCAGTGCATCTTTCTGTAGAAGGGCCCCAAAGCCTTAAATTACAGATGAGGCGAGAGCAGGGCTTTAAGTGGGCCGGGTCTCACCGGGTCTGAGCACCAGCAGTTTCTTAAAGGAGGCCTCGAGACGGGTCTCTATCGGGCTCTGTTTTGTGCCCTGCGGTCCGTTTTTTTTCAGACTGCAGTGACAGCAGGCACAGTGTGCGCTGCTCACACTGCTCACTTCTCACTAGTGGAGAAGTTACATCATGCCAGGTGAGCGTTGTAGGGGAAGGGAAACCCTTTAAAGAGAGTCCTTTTCTCTCTGTATTTCCCTTCTCTTTTTGAAACTCAGGAGCAGCAACATTGTCGTGGTGTCATCAGGGCTTTAAGTGGAAGCTTTTTCAATGTTATATACAAGCCATAGTTACTGCTTATTTATCTTAAGCAACTAACAACCATTGACAAAGCCAAGAGTCCTGGCTTGCTGTAGATATGATGTTACTTGTTGTATCGTATATCTGGATGCAATGACAGAAACAGCCAAATACAAGTCGGGTTGGCACACTATGCTAAGCGTACATTTTTAGTTTATGTGTTTTTAAGCCACGCCCTTAATTGCATCGGCCACGCCCCTTTGAGAGACCCCTCAGTTTTTTCATCCCACTTAAAGCCCTGGGCGAGAGTGAGTCAAAAAGGGCAGAAGAGGATGTCCACTGCTTCTACCCAGATTGCTTTTCTTTATTAATGAGCACTGCACTCCTACACATCACAGACCATCACAGCCACTAATTCATGAGCATTTTGGGTGACAGAGCCAGACCTAAGAGGGCAGTGACTGATCTGATGTGGAAGTTCAGTGAGCGAAGTCAGGGGGTGCTAAATGGAGGCCTTGCCTCACAGAAGCACGCGGAGGATCCCACTGCAGTGTTTTTTGATACCCTTGAATCTGAGCGTGACAGGAACTGCTGCATTATGACAGCGGGCACCGTGGCATCCCCTGTGTGTCGTGCCATGCCACTGTGCTGCTCATTCACATAAAACTGCCGCGGTGGGAACCTGACACATTCACAAAATCCTCCTCCACGCGGAAAGCCTAACCGCCGACTCATGCGGCAGCCCTATTTAAGTCAATCACTTATGTAATGAGATGTTTTACATTCAGCAAAACCCTCACCTCGCAGAATCGGATACGCCTGCATTGGAGTTTCTTACAAAGAAAATCCATATGAAGAATACTTGTAAAAAAAATCTATCCTCTTGTATAAGGTTGCATTTACAGCTCCAACTGCATGCGGGGGATCTCAAGCCAATGTCAAGTCACTCGAATATCTGTTTCTCAAGAGGTATGGCTAGTTTGGAAATAAATGAATTCATATTTTTGGGGGTAAAAGCAACTATATGTAGCGATTGCCAATTTGATTGGAATTTCATTTTTGTTCCTCTAACTCACATGAAGTTTATTAATTTTCATTAATTTCAGATAACACATAGGCAGTATTAATACTGCCTTTGGAGAATTAATCTGTGAGCAAGCTAAATAGGTGTCAAGCTTCTCCAACAATACAACCAAAAGCTGCATTTACCAAAAAGAAACAAACACCATAATGTATGTTTATGTACTGTATTTACGTATAATGCACATCACGGTAGTGACCCATTCTCCACTGTAAGCCCACAAACCAACTACCTTCATATCAAAACATGGCAGCCTCACCCTCCATGACCAAACACTCTTGCAGCCTCTCACTCATGTCCTCTCTAAGAGTCTGGAAAAGAAAGGGAGGCTAGATCCATCCTTTTGCAGACTAGCCATCATGGGGGGATAACTCTCTCCTTCACTTAGCAGCCTTCCCTAATTCCAGCTCTCTGTTCAGAGTGGGCAGCCTGTTGACTTGTGCTGGACCAATCATCAGTGCAGGACTTGTGAAGAGCAGAGCAAGGCTCTGAAATACAATAATAACTTCTTTGGTGAGTCCTGCCCCTTCCTTTGTGTTTACTTCATCTCCCTCCCTACCCATTCCTCTGGCTGAACTCCAGGGCCCTGCTCTTGGGTAAATGTGATAGGATTATAAGGCTGTCACTGTCAGCCGCACTGCCATTGTAAGGATTGGCCTACACTAGCGATCATCATAATAAACCTGCATGGCGGATGCTAACACCCAGCCAGCCCTACTAGAAGCATGTGGTCACTGCAGTGAGGCCAGGGTGATGCCTGAGTCCTCATAGGCAGCAGTAAGAACCACCCCATGAAATGTTGCTTATGCCATCTCTGTGTTGTGGCTCCAGGTGATGGGTGGTGGGTGGTGGGGTTTATGTGGGACAGATCTGGGTGTCCTTTATGGTACCATGATCTTTGGTGATTTTAGTTTTGCTGTATTGATAAGCCAAATTACCTTCTAGAGTATTTCTACAGCATAACTACAGCACCCGACCTCTCTCTAGTCAGGACAAGTAAGTTACACACCAAAGATAACCTGTGCTTACCCCCTTGGTAGCTTGGCAAGATCTGTCAGGCTTATCCCAGAGTCAATGTGTAAAGCATTTGCGCAACACACTCACACCAGCCTCCACACAGTATAATATTAAAAACATATCATATATTGTACATAACACAAGACCAAAACGACATAAACCAATAACTACTTTGCCAAACAGGCAATGGGCAAACATCACAATGAGCGCAATATGTGAAAGCAAGCATCATGATGAATTTTACTGTACATATTATGCAGTCCCTGAAATAGTACTTGTTATCCTGTTAGTGCAAGATAAAACGGCATACATCAGTACATTAGGGCACACAATGCCGTAATTCGATGCAGAACAATGGCGAATTACCAAAGCATCACAGTATACACATCAGTAGCAACAATATCAACATAACATTATAGGGCACAGCGCTCCAGTACTTCAATTATATACTATATGGTAATGTGGCACAGAAAACAAAGTGTAGGGCCAGAAGTATCTATGCTCCTACTACCTGAAATGTCGTAATTGTACAGGCGGCAAGGTCAGGACCTCCCTCGAGGTTTACCCCTACTCTGCTATCACATGCCCAGCAAGTGCCCCCCAGCTATGTCTCAGAATGGGGGGTGCACCCACACTGCAAAATCCGGTGGGGAGACCTCGCTGGGTTCCTCGCATGCAGAATTATCATGTGCTGCCCAGGAACGTGCGGTGCAGTCACCCCATAGACTGGGAAGTCAAGTGCAGCTGCCGCCGACACGTGGGGCTGCTTCTAGAAACCCCAGGTGCTTGCTGCACCTAGGGTACTGGTCTTTAGCCATAGGAGTGGAGTCACACTCTGGGAACCTTGCCGAGGGGTAGCTTTTTACTGGCCTGCTCCGCCAGGCCAACATGCAGCAAAAAGGCAATAACTCAGGACACCCAGTCCTGATGGAAAAGGCTCCAGCGATGCCTACACAAATCACTGGTGAAGTGCTGCTTGTTGACACACTGACATTCTCTCCCACCACAGTCCGCACTGGCCGCCATCAACACCCATGCAGAGCGGATACTCCCAAGTGATGCCAGGCATGATCGGGAAGCAGCTTAGTGCATTCAACACGAGCTGGCCAGGGCGCCTGCGGCTCTAAATGAAATTCAAGGCACTGGGGTACACGCTGCATCTGTACACAATAAAGCACTCAACACATGCTAGTTGCAGGTAACTTGAGAGGCTGTACTCAGAGTCCCATAGCCAATTCTGGGTAGTCACCAGTCCCAGAAGAACAACTGGGGGGCACAAAAGCAGGGAGGCAGGCAGCAGGCTACCACACTGGTTTTCTCAGCAAAGTTGCTGTCTCTCTAGCAGTGAAGCAGGTAAGCAGGTCACTACAACAAAGCAAAGTAGCACAAATGGTGGTTCCTCCTGGCAGCCCAGCAATCCTGTTGCAATGTGCAGCATGTAGAGCCAGCAGTGTCTGGTTACAAGTCCCGCGCAGTGTCTTGAAGCATCGGGTCAGAGCCCCTGTACTTATACTCCATGGGACAGATTTACGATAACTCGTGCATCCCTGCATATCAGCAGGGATGCGCCAGTTATTTTGCGTGACGGTTTAAACCCCTTGCGCCTCTATGGATGCGCCGCATTTACAATGCGGCGCACCGTAGCGCAAGAATAGACAGATGCGTGACTCATCTGATGGCGTAAATGTGACGCAGTGCTGGAGTTGTGTCGCAAGCGCGACGCAACTCCAGCACTGCTCAGGGGTGCTCTATACTTGCTGTATTGCGTTACTCCTTACGCCTGCTACAAGCAGGCGTAAGGTTTTGACGCAGCAGGGACATAAAAGTGACTCCGTGAAATCTTGTAGATTTCACTGCGTCACTTTTACGGGGCTTCCTTGTGACGAAACGCCCACTCTGCATACATTATACCTGACGCAGGTATAATGTAGCGCAGGGCTTTACAATGTGACGCATCTCACTAGATGCGTCACGTTGTAAATATGGCGCATAGTGGCGCATTGTTTATGCCGCCGCTGTGTCACAAAAGTGACGCAACGGCAGCATAAAAGTGTCGCAGGGGCTTGTAAATCTGCCCCCAAATGTCTTTGATCTAGGGGGAAATTCAAAAGATCCTTTAGAAATGCACAACACCCCCTTTCAACTCAGCCCTGGCTCCAGACATACAGTAGGGGTAAATCAGCTGTTTGTGTGAGGGCAGACCATAGTCTATACAAATATAAGTGCACCCTGCCTTGCTCACTTCCAGTCCAGGAAGACTATCAGTATGCAGATGTAACCCTGCTACACTCAACCTTCCCTGTGGGATGGCTGTCTGGAAGGTATGCACAAAGCATGACTGTCACTCTGCCCTAGACGTGGATTGGAGCCAGGCTGCAAAGCACTAAGAGTCATAAGCACAGAGAAAAGCCCACGTTCTAAAAGTGACATTTCTGCAATAGTAATGAAAAATCCACCTCCACCAGTATGCAGCATTTATCACCACTATTCCAAACATACCAAACATGGCAACACTACTCCTTATAGACCAGGAATTAACACTTAAGTACATGTAAGGGAATTCCCAATGGTAGCTTATGAGAGGAGTAGGTCTTACAGCAGTGAGAAACCAAAAAGGCTATTTGCAACTAGCAGGACATGCCACACAATAAAGACACATGTCCTACCTTTACGTACACAGCACCCTACCCATAGGACTAGCTAGGCCCTACCTTAAGGGGGACCTATATGTATTAAAAGGGGAGTTTAAGGCTTGGCAAGTAATTTTAAATGCCAAGTCAATGTGGCAGTAAATTGCGCAAGCAGACCCTGCAGTGACAGGCCTGCGGCAGGTTTGAAAAGCTACTTCTGTAGGTGGCGCAAGCAGCACTGCAGGCCCATTAATAGCACTTAATTTACCGGCCCTGGGTTTATGGGATACCACCGTATAAGGGACTTACATGTAAATGAAATATGCCAAACGGGGGTAAACCAATTATAGCATGTTTAAAAGAGAGCCCACATGCACTTTAGCACTGAGTATTAGTGGTAAAGTTCCCAGAAAAACAGGGGGAAGAAGGCAAACAGTTTGGAGCTAACCCTGCATAAAGGCCGTGGTCCAACAGCTCCAAAGTCCAACGTTTTTCCCACTCTTGCAAAGATTGGAGTGAGAATTGTAAACTTAACCCCTACAAAGTCAAATGCTTTTCCTACGGTTGCACTGACTGTAGAAGGAATAGTAAATCTAACTCCTCCGAAGTCCAACAATTTCACTATTATTGGGGTAACTGGAGTAGGAATAGTAAATCAAACCCCTCCGAAGTCCAACTCTGTTGCATAATCTAGAGTGGGAACAGCATATTTAATATTCTTAGACTCCAATAGTTTTCATAATATTGGTCAAATAGATTTTATAGCATTAATTGTATTATTTGTTTATATTTTTTATTTGTTTTTATTTTTGAATGTATTTGAATGTTTATAGTATTTTTAGTAAATGTGTTTTGGGGATTGTTCAATTTTTCATATTTTATTTGTCTACATTAGTTAATATACTTTTCTTATTGAATTGTTTACATTTTATGGTTTTATTGTTTATGAATTATATATAAATATATGTGTGTGTAGTGTAGTATAATTAATATAAATATTTATTTTACAGTATATTATTTTTTTTATATTTTAACTGTATTACTATAATATATATTTTTACATATATATATATAAATATATTTAAAATCTTAAACAAATTATGTACTGTAAAATAAATATTTTATTCTTTGCATTATAAATGTAAACTATAAGAAAATTATGTAATGTAAAAAAAATAGTTTTATGTAACACCTGCGGTCAGAGGCTTTCCGACCGACATCTCCGGTTTCAATTCCGAACGCCTAATAACAATGTAGGCGTTCAGAATTGAAACCAGCCTGTCATTCCGGCTGGATTACGACGGGTTCAAGGAGCCCGTCGGCCAGTAGGAGGCCCCAACGTAATCCCTGAGGATAGCATCAGACCCATCTTAATCAGACCAAAAGTATATTTATACAAATACAAACATATATATGTGTTTGTGTGTTTATATAAATATATATTTATATAGCATTAAATATTAGTGGAATATATTTAATTTAGATTATATTAAATTTATAATAAAATATTTAACATTTACTACTCGAAACTCTATATATATTAAAAACAATCTATATTTTTGGACAATATCAGTGTCATATTTCCCCCCCAATATTTTTGTACTTACGATTATAAGTATAGGAGCACAACATTGTGGTAAACGATATTTTTGACACAACATTTTTGTCAACAATATTTTATACCACGCTATTGTGTCAGAGAACCAAGAAGCAGTTGTTAAGGAGGTGAGCTGTGTACAAGAGAGAGAATTATTATGTTTCATAAAACCAAAATGTCTATTGTGCTTTTTATGGCACACTAATCCTTCGGGAACTTGTCAGACATTAACAAAATCCGATCACAAGAAACTTGATCCAAAAGTAAAATTGCAACCCACTGCAGAGCTCTAACTTCTAATCAGTATGAGAAGAATAGTTCTAATTGCTAAGGGTACCCACTGCTCATAATCAGATATCCATGCCAACAGCTCTTTTCTCGTGGGGATTTTCATACATTTAATAAAGACAATGAAAGCCTTATTAATGCAGATTCTGTTCATTCTGTAGTTACTAGAGTATGCAGCTATAGTGTGATTAATCTAACATACTTGTCTAGACGAGAAATGGTAAGATAATTTACTAAAGCCAAAAGGGGTGTTGGAGACCATCCGCAGCCGAATAAATGGGGTATTAGGATACCCACACAGAAGTAAACGCATTTCAACATTTGCAGGCATCTCCACAAGAAAACTTAAAAGAGTTTAGCAGAAATGTGGTAATTACTAAGGGGATAATTAGAGGATGTGTGGTAACAGGACATCGTTGATTAAAAATGACAGAAGTCATGTGCGCCCAATCTTCTGCCCCTCCCCCCCACCTCAGAATGCTGTGTTTCTGCCGGTGGGGCTGCAGCCAACTCTGCCCCTGAAAACACCCTCACCACTGCAAAGCTGCTGGCAACACTGGAATTGGAGGGCCCCCCATAAGTAGAATGGCCCCTCTTATGCCAATCCTGCTGGCATTTTTATATGGTAGACGGCCATGCACAGCATAGCGATACAGGGCAGGACAATATGAAACGTCCCCCCGGGTGTCAGGAATATTGTTAATTTAATTTTTAAGACACAAATCCTTGCCTTGAAAGCTTCAGAAAACAAAAATATGCTGACTGGACAGCAGTGCTGCCATTGCATGATTGGCTGGTTGGCACACTTTCTTTCGACCTTAGTGGATCCGGCTGTTTTAGAAGGAGCCATATCAGTAAAAAGCCAGCCGACTGGATATGTAACACTACATAGCAATGATTTTGCCAGGAGCTGGACACTATAATTTTAAAGCTGCCAACAATATGTCAAGAATGGTCATTCTTATACCACGGATGGTCACCTTTTTTCATGGATGCTATGTTTAGGCCAAAGATGTCCACATTATCAAGTATGACCCCCATTATGTTTCCAATGGCCACAAACAGATCGAAGATGCCCACAAAAGGCTAAGATTGTCCACAATAATTCCAGTACTTGAGGCCATGATGCCAAAGCTTCCCACAATATGTCCAGGATGGACACAATTACGACAAGGGTGGCTACCATTATGTCAGAGGGAGGATAGCCTTATAAAAGGGGAGGTCATGATTATGCCAGGGATGCTCAGATTAGGGTCACTATTATGTCAGGGCACCCGCTGGACAACAAAATGCCACCATTGTTTTAGGAATGGCCTCCATTCTGGAAGAGATAACCCTTGTAAATGCCACCGGTGTTCTAGGAATGGCCTCCATTCTGGAAGAGATAACCCTTGCAAATGCCACCGGTGTTCTAGGAATGGCCTCCATTCTGGAAGAGATAACCCTTGTAAATGCCACCGGTGTTCTAGGAATGGCCTCCATTCTGGAAGAGATAACCCTTGTAAATGCCACCGGTGTTCTAGGAATGGCCTCCATTCTGGAAGAGATAACCCTTGTAAATCCCACCGGTGTTCTAGGAATGGCCTCCATTCTGGAAGAGATAAACCCTTGCAAATGACACCGGTGGTCTCAGATGCTAAAACAATGCACATATACATACACATACACTTGTGCCCATTTTACACACCCAGCCCCCTCCAGTCAGTTGAGTCCTTTCACGCTTCTGATGCTCCCACTATGATCCCTGTTCTCCTCGGCTGGCGTTGCTTCCACACAAGGTTGCCACACTTGTACTCAGGCACCCTAGCCGCAGATTAACTGACAGATAGTGAAACACGCGGTGTGTGCGCCTCTAGCACTGGTTTATCCAGTGCCTCTCTGAGTGCCTGGAGCTGAGCAGTGCCGCCTCCTGACTGCTGCTGTGTCTGAAGCTGAGCCCTGCTCAGCTCCAGACCCTCTCAAAAACATGCTGGTCTGCTCTTCTTTTCCATGTGCTTCTTGCTGGCACCTTGAGGAGTTCCCAGGATCTCCCAAGCTACTCCCTGGAGATCCCTTGCAGGCCACTTCAGTGTCACGCGTGCTGCTCCATTGCAGGGGTCAGTTCACATGCAATACATCATCACACTAGTGACTAAGCAATTATTGCGAGTGACTTGGCCATTTTTCAACAGCAATGCACATGCTGCTGCCGTAGAGATAGGTCATTGCAAATGTTGTTTTGTGCTGACCGGTCACTCTAAACACTGGTACAAGATTACTCGGTTACCTCACTAAAATAGATCTCTCACTAGTGCAAGAGCACATAATCAGTCCTGGTTAGTACAGCCCGCCTCACATCGACCTAGTTATATTTATGAAGCAGAGCCTGAACGCTCAGAATGCATTTGTTGTTGGCTTTAGCATAAATTGGACCTTTAATTGTACATTAAAAAGTCTCTACTTCAATAAAAAGATACAAAGACATACAATTGTATTTTTTTTTAATTAAATAACATAGACAACTCAAAAAATGATGCTTACAGCACATATGAGATTAAAGATGACGTTTGAAAACGGAAATCATATTTCAGTTTTGCTTTAACCTGTGGTGCATGAATTATGGGACCGTGGGTAATTCATCAGTTTCACTGACAGCGAAGGCGGCCTTGCCCCGGGTTGCTTTCTGATTAATGCGCGCGCTCGTGTTACTGAAGTCTTACTTTTACTTCTATCAAACGCTTTAATTCATCGCCTCGTGTGAAAATGTCCCCGGCGCACTCCTGTGGCTGGGACCTTTGCCACCTGAAGGAAAAGCTCCATTGATATCCGGGATCGCTGCACAATATTGACACAGGCAGGTAACTATTAATAGGCCCGGGGCAAATCAATATATGTCTGATGGTCGCTAAAATAGGAAATTGCTGACACGCCTGCCCGCCTGCCTGCTGCTATTTACAAGAAAGGGACAAGGCCGGCTGAAACCTTGACGTCGGGCAAGGGTTGATTTCCGACCACAATGCACTGCAATCAGCAAAGGTGTTTTTGTCACACAAGTCTCTGCATCCGTGGCTATCAATATGCGACGGATTTGCAATCGTTTGCTGTAAATTTGTTGCTATCTGTAGTTCAAAAGGGTGACTTGCTGTAGTGGGCTCTTTGTCGCAACCAGTAGAAAAACAGAGATTGATAGCTCACGCCTTTTTTATTCCAAATAATGAATATCTGCTGCACCGCAACCATCCCTTCACACCTGTTCAGAGTGAGGAAGTAGAGGTCACAGGGAGGTCAGAGGTTACTGCTTCATGTAATCTAGCGGCATGTTGTCCAACCCCCTACAGTATGACCCTCCTCTGTGGACTCTCAAACTCCACTCTGCTGTTAGATCATAGGTTCCACGTCCTGCTTTTCATTTCAATGTCCCCTGCATATAGACAGCAATGTTTTTTTTAAAATTAGGAGGCCTCATCCTACAAGTGGTTAATGTGGTTGTGATCCACCAACTCTTGTGATAGATGTGTTGTTGCAATCACATAGGATGGACCACAAACAGCACAGTTCTTATTTTCTTGTATGGCTTCAAGGCGCTAGAATTCCATATTTTCAGTCCTTTTCACTTAGAAACTGTTTCTTAACTGAGATGTCAGTCTAATTGCTTCAGTTGGAGCAACCCAAGTCTAAAACACCTCAAATGCACTGGGTGGATGAATGGAAGTTGATATCGACATTTCTGGCAAACCTATGCAGATGGCCCTTTTAAGCTGTCCTCTTTAACAGAATTCATTGAAAGCGAGGTCATTCCAGACAATGAACTTATTATTTTAGGAGTGCAATATTCAAGCACTGGAGCATGGCCAGAACAAAATATATACAGAATAGTGAAATCAAAATGATGAATGGATTCAGGCCCATCAATAGTTTATAAGTACAGCTTCATGGAGCTTGACAATGTCACGAGTCAGGCAAAAAAATCGAAATATTATATTAACAGATATTAAAATAATCATGAATGACAATTGATAAATGACACAGAAATTATGTATATTTAACACATGGATGTATTGCATAATTATTAAACATATTTTAATAGGTGATGTGGTCGTTTTAGAGCACTTGCAAATAAGTATGTGTCAAAATCAAAAAAATGGTCCAAAACAGAACAACATGATCATTTTGTTTTATCTCAATGCCTCTTTTCTTGGTGCCGCATGAGGTCACCCCAGGAACATTATGGTGAGTACTGGAGAAATGCTCTGTTCCACATCCCTGAAGTAGCGACTTGTTCAGCAATTTTAGAACTACAAACCCAGGCATCACAAAACGTGTTTTTACAGAGAAAAGCACTGCCCATAGCTTACAACAAAGATCTCTGCAGTGATTCTACAGTGCATTACACGGAGGCTTGTTGGTTGTGTGGCGTCAGATTAGAAAATGTACGTTTTTTGCAATACCTCGCAGCAAAGCTGGGACAAACTATGTTAACGACATATTTTATCTGGTAAAGGAAATACAAAAAATGAAAATTTCCTTGAATTTGTAATATTTTTCCCTTTGTGTGCCTAAACATGCATTTTCCATTCAATCTCCTGATTCTAGTAGTATGAATCGCTCCCTTGATCAGTCAGATAAATCCTGCTGAAGGGCAATTTCCCAGCTTCATTTTCACACCAAGGGACATATCATCAAGCCCCGGAGATAATTTTATCACCTAATCAGCAAGGTCACGCTATCGCGTGAATCCTTGCATTATCGCCCTTTCCCCCAACGCCCAGCTTTGCATCTCTAATGAGATGCAAAGTGGACGGCAAAGTGGGCGTTCCTGCCCTGACATAACTGGAGAAATGTCGCTAAGTGACATTTCTCCAATTATCAATGGGCACGCTAACCTGCAGAGCGACAAGCAAAGTAGCGATAACATCTGTTATCGCTACTTTCCTTACGTCTGCTTCAAGACTGACTTAGCCATGATATCCTATGTAAGGTGGATATCATGGCTAAGTATGCCTTGCCCTATCAGCAAGCTTTCGCCAAACCTTGTGCGATTATCGCTGTATTTCCAGCGGAAATCGCACAATTGCCAGCCGGCACTCTGAATTTTATCGCTTTGGAGATGAGAATTGCTGATAGCACGCTATCTTCGCGATAAAATTCAGAGTTGGCCAGCGATAATTATCCTTGCGCTAACAGCGCTGAACGATAATTATCGCATGGCCTTGATGGTATGCCCTCAAATTCTTAGAGACTCTTTTCTCATGGGTTACATCAACATTAAGCTCTCTAAACCCTTGTGAGGTGGGTTTCCAAATTTCTGATGGCCGCTTCAACATCACCGTCTTACCCACCCATTCTGGTTTTGCAAGTGCAGCAAAGTGCCGAAGGCAGGGGAGATGTATCACTCGGCAGTTGATTTTCTGGTGCCCTGGAAAGCATTGCAGCTGGAGTAAAATATTGATGATGAGGGTTTATTTAGGACTACTTATAACTTCATAAGTTTGTTGGTGTTCCCCAACGGCATCCCCACCCTGAGATGCCAACTCCCCATGTGATATTTCTAGCCTATTACTCAGGTGTGGTATATTGATGTTAGTATGAAACCCAAGGTTTTAGCTGCTGCCAGGGGTAGTTTCTTCTGTGCATGCAGCATCAAGAGGACTTCCTCGTTTGAAGCCACCCCCATGGAGGGGGTGGCTTCAAACGCCACCCCCTCCATGGGGGTGGCTTCAAACGAGGAAGTCCTCTTGATACTGCATCAATAAAAGAGGCATTGAGATCAAACAAAATGATCCTGTTGTTCTGTTTTGGAGCATTAATGGCTTTAGTACTCTCTGGAGTTAATTATGGAAACATTGCATATTTAAACCTGAAATACAAACCGCAGCAATGCCATAGTGGCCAACTTTGGTCTTTACTGCAGCCTAAATACTGTGGTGATGCTTCATGATTAGTAATTAAGGGCCAGATGTACGACCCTTTTTTGCGGCCGCAAACGGGAGGGTCTCCCGTTTGCGGCCGCAAAAAAGGGTAATAGCATGTACAAATGCTATTTTGCGAATCACTGACTCGCAAAATAATATTTGCGACTCTCGCTATTAGGAAGGGTCGTCCCTTCCTAATAGCGAGTCAAAATGCTATGTACTAATGTTTTGCGATGCATTTGCGGCCGCAAAACACTCGCAGTTTAAAGGGGAAGCGGTCCCCAAGGGACTCCCTGCCCTTTGTGAGTATGTGGGAAAATACTTTGTGAGTATGTGGGAAAATATTTTTTAAGAGCAGACAGTGGTTCCAGAGACTACTGCAGGCAGTGGTTCCAGAGACCACTGCCTACCCTTAAGAAACATGAAACTGAAAAGTTCAATTTTTCTCTTTTAAATGCATCCCGTTTTCCTTTAATGAAAACGGACTACATAAAAAAAAACAGCTTTATTAAAAAAGCAGTCACAGAAATGGTGGTCTGCTTACCTCAGCAGGCCACCATCCCTGCGAGTGTTAGCCATTCCTAATGGGGTCGCTAATTGCGCCTGCCTCATTAATATTAACGAGGCATGCAATTTCCAACCCCATTTGGAATTGCAAACAGTATTGTTGTGCATTCCAATTAGCGAGTCTCAAATTGCGAGTCGCAAATGCGACACAATTTGCTGCTCGCTAATTGGTGGGTCGTACATCTGGCCCATAGAAGCATATCCCTCATAAATTCTTGCACAAAGTAACATTTTTACCTACCGGTCTAGCTTCGAACAGCAACTTCTTGTCTCTAAGGTTCAGCATGGTGCATCTGGTAGATCGCCTTTCTTTGAGCTGGCTGCAAATTTCTGGAATTTCCTCCAGACTCACATGACCTTGGGAATTGTAAGCGCAACTCACGACCATCTGATTTGGGAATTTGTGGACTCAAATGAGTTGTGTCTTCTATTATTATTTTCACTGTCTGAGTGCCATGAGAACAATAGTTAAGAAATAATTATAACATCGTCAGCATCCACCTTTGGATCTACTTCTGACATTTTGTGTCACCAAGAGAGAATTCTCATGTTGAGAAAACCTATTTGAACCTCAAGTTTCAAGAGAAAACAGTGAAGGATATAAACATCAAAAAAGGTGGGTGAAAGTAGTAAAAGCAGTGAAAGCTGAGATGCTGAAGAGCTGAGGAAAACAGTTTATGTAAACGTATTGCTTTTCATGTGCCAAAAAGGACTGATCAAAGAAATGATGGTGGGGACGGGAAATGTTATCATGGACACCCTCTCTATCAGGATCCAGATATCTACAATGTTGAAGGTAGTGGACAGGTATAATATAATCCACAACACTGCAGTAGCTATTCTACATTCCAAAAATGTCATAACAGTGTTCATGCAATACTTACATTTAGCAATGGTCTGATATTCAACGGCAAGAGACTTCAACAATTTGCCAATCTTCTGATATCCAGCATCAGAAGTTCACCAGAATGTGGCCATATAGTTCTGAAAGGATTGAGGAGGAATTTAGTTCCCTCAACTGACCAAATGTTCTTTACTACAAGCTCTTGTCAAGTATTCCTTGATAACCCTTAACGATCATTTTCGAGCCTATTGTTCGCACACTGCTTCTACATCTCTTAGATGAACCTTCTCCTCTGCATACTAAAGTGCAGCTGACGGACACTCATCAGAAAGAAAAAGAGAATTGATAAGACTGTCCCATTTGTTTTGCCCGAGAGTGTCCTTGTAAGATATTCCACATCTCTTATGTGTGACCCATGCCCACTTAAGATAACTGTGCCTAATAGACTCATGTTTGCTGCATTATGGAAGGCGAGAATTCTGATACTGGAATCATTCTTCTTTTAAGAGTAGCCTTCAACCTGCAAAATTGAAGGTGTTGACACCAGTGATAAGCAGTCTGGGAATGGAATCCAAACCAGAGTATTTTCCAAGGACCACAGCTAACAACAGGTTCTCTCTTCAAAGATGTTTGTTGCAATAGATAGATTGAGGTAATGGGCTGATTAAAATTGACTTGCAATGCTATTACATGCTCGGTCTCAGCAAGATGTAGTGTCACCATATGCTGTCATGGGACTTTTTAGAAGGAGAGTACCATAAGAGGATACTTGGACATTGAGGAGGGACTCACATCTCACCACTGTCCTGTGTTTAGAAGACAGTTACAACCAATTGTTGCCCAATGAGAGACACGTTAGGTTAAGAGGAGGAAGTAAGTGTCTCTTGTAACACTGCTGCAGTTTTGATCTCTTTTTTAATTTGACTCTTAAGGACAGATTAAGAAAGATACTTCTCAAAAACATGACCAGTTGAACACTTATCAATGCACAGCCCTGAAATAGTACACTTCTCAAAACAGTTCATGGACACACATCCTGGTACTGATAGAGAATAAATCTAGCATGGAAGCTTTATTGCCCTAACAGAAAACACTCTTCAGTGTCTACAGCTTCTGTTTAATTGAATGTCATTTTAAATGGTCAGATTCAAGGTAAGAAGACATTGTCAGCATGTAGTAGGTTTAGACTTATTTCTTGCTATTCTGCTCAGGCTCTATAGTGAGCTTCAAACGCTGCGACCTTCACAGTCCCCTCAGTTCATCACATGGAGGTTAGCAAGACTAGTCTTTCAGACAGGTGTTCTATAGAGACATTATGAGTTTATTTTTTTTATTTTTAACAACAAAATTCACAGTTAGACCACTGACAAAAAGCAGGATAGAGTCATTGAAATGGTTTTATATGTGTGTGGAGAGAGTAAAGGAGGCACTGGACGTCAAATGCTCAACAGCAGCATACTGGGCACCAACCGCCCACTGTGCTTCTCCAATGAGCATGAAAAAAGACTATCACGTGTCGGGAGCTAATTTCTGATGGGAATCTTCGCAATCAAATTGCATTGAAAAAACGAAATTTGCAATGGAAAGAAGAAAATGGTCATCAAACAGCTACTATAACTTTGCCTCAAGTTGTGTAAATGTAAGTGTTGTGCAGTTGATCTACTGTGGCTACAATGCAGTTAGAGGATTACCAACGCCGTGCTTAACTGTGATGCCACAGCTGAATGTGCTATATTATCTTTTGTGTGTACAATTGTATAGTGCAAATGCTGGTCTGTGGATATGGATGAGACTGTCCCTGCCTTGTGTGGCACAAGAATTGTGCAAGTGAGTCTGTCCACTACATGTTGCAACACTATGCAACTTTCTACACTATGAAACAGTAGGGCCTGGTCATCTGCCTGACACTACACATTAGGGACACTGGCCAAAATGTGAGCGAGTCAGGAACCTGCTGGTGACTGCAGCCTTCTCTTCCTGATTCAGGGCAGTAGGAATAGTAGACCTATGCCTAAATGGATATGTAAACAGGACATCAGCGAATGCCACCACATTCACTTGCACCACTATAAAACCGGTTGTCAAGGTGTAAAAACTTGAATGTTATATCCTGTCATTGGTCCTGCACAGCAGGGCGAAGGATAAGCAGTGCACAGTTCAGATGAGCCTTAGCACTTTTCCACAATGTTTATGCCACAACCCGTCACTTCGGCATTAATGAAGAGCAGATATATGTTGTGTTTATCGCATGGGGATCGGGAGGTTGCCTTGGGCAATGTGTGCTAGGCTTAGAATGTTCTCTAGGCAGGGTGCTGAAATGTGGGTACATAGGGTGGTTGGCAGAATGGGGCAAACGGTTGGAGAGGAGAGTTGTGTCGCTGATGCCCGAGTTTAAGTCACTGAATAAAGAGCTTAAATTTTGCATTCCATGTGGATCCGCACTTAACAAAGTGGCAACGAGAGGCTCAAACCCTATGAACTGAAGTGGTTTCTCCATCGGCCAATTCAAGGAACTGTAAGATTATTTTATTCCTTCAGCACAGCTCAGCTGCCGTTTGGGGCATCAGCACATTTTTAATATATACTTTAGCAATTGGCCCCGTTTTATTGTTGGCCGCATGCTTTTGAGGATGTCATTATGTATGGGATGTTACCGTTAAACGCGCTCTCCTGGTAACCGTTATTGGCTCATGCTGCAGACCGGTGTCTTCTAAGGATTCCACTCCCTCTTTGTTTGCACATGCACAGCATTGTGATGTGCATCAGTGGCATTGGTAGGTCCTTGCCAGAGAAGATGAACTCACGAACAGGAGCGTGTATGAGGGCGGCCATTTTGAATAGTGACAATTTCTCTTGCTTCACTTAGATATGCACACCATACTCGTTTGCATGTCTCTGTAATACAGGCCAATAACAACGCGTGGCAGAGATTCCAAAAATAACAATGCCCGCCAGAGATTCCAGAGAGCAGTGACACACACACCAGGTTTTCAACACAGGTTACAAAATTTGCTCATGTACCAGTAATGCCAGAGAGCAGTCATATGCACACCTGTTGAATAACGCGTTTTATTGGTTCAATGACATGCACACCTCGTAATTCATTCTTGTCATTGGTTCCTCTTTGTACGGTGACATGCACGTTTGCTAAAGGAAAAAGATGAAGCTCACTGCAGTAACATGGGGAGCGTGTGTTTCGAAAGGGAAATGGTGAAACGCACTATGGTAACTTGGGGGAGCCTGTGCTTTAAAGGCGTACAAGTACCTCATCTATATGTTTGCGTTTAGCTCATTACTCATACGGTGATGCACATACCACTGACTTAAGTGACTACGTTTTAGTAACTATTTAACATATAGGAGTGGATTTCACATTTACATTTTTTATTTGTTTTTGAAGCTTAGTAGGCTAGTATGTCTAATATGAATCTACCTTCGCTTTAGCCAGTTATAACAGAGCATCTGCTTCAATATATGTCAATGAGGAAAATACAGTCCACTGATTTGAATCCCAAATCTCTCACTTTCCAGTGGCCACTACTAAGCATGGGTGGTAGCCGGGGGAGACGACGAAGGGGTGAATGAAAAAAAAAACTCACTTACCTGAATGCCTCTGGGTGCTCTCACCTCTGCTCTGTATCCTCTGTGCCGCAAAAGGAAGCTCACAGCATCCCAGAAGCCCCTGTCCAATCACAACGCTGCCTTAAGCAACGTTGTGATTGGTCTAAGCGCCGTGGTTCAGGGCTCAGACAGGTGCTTGGAGGCTCTGCATGTTCCTCACCAGGCTGTGTAATGCAGCCTGGTGGGGAAGATGCAAAGTGTGCATTAGGGTTTGACCGGCCCTCTTGGGCCAGTCAAACCACCATGCACACTTTAGAGTGTGCTTTACACTCATTCCCTGCCCCGGCCCACCCGCCCCGCCCCCCCCCCCGCACCGCATTCGAGCAGGAAGGAAAAAAAAACAGTAAATAAATATTCTTTTTGTTTTCCTTTTCACACTGCTTGCAGAGGAGTGGAGCGGCGCTCCTCCACTTTAGCGGAGGAGCCGCCACTGTATCTTCCAATGTAGGATTAGCAACCAACCTTTTCAGAGATTCATGTAATTACTACAGATGATACTTTGTGTAAAAGCTGTATTAAATGTATTAACCTTGGTGCCTCCTACTCTGTGCGTTCTATGTTGGTAAGCTCTGTCTTTTAATGCGTTCTGTGCCCCTTGGTTGATGCAGTAAGGGCTGGCTTTTGGCATGGGTGAGCTGGACCGAGGCCTGGGGTGCATACAGCTGGAGGGGCACAGAGGTAGCTGCCCTCCTGATCAACCTTGAATACATCTTTCATTCCAGACTGCCAGTTAAGTCGTTCAGTTCATTGGCTTCAAGCTGTGTGTAAAATCATGTTTTTGTTTTAGCCTTGTTCTATTACCTTTCACCTATTCCCCCCTCATACCCCTCACAGAGACTCTCACCTCCAGTTTAGCAACTGAATAGGAGATTGAAGTGAGGGGACAAGGTGCAAATGTTACTGCTCTGAGGTAGTCAGTCAGGACAACCTGTGAGCATGAAAGAGCCCCTCCCTAGGATCACCAATGAGAGGGGCGGATGGGGAAGGAGAGAAGAGAAGGGTGTCAATTTGGAGGGCACCAAATTTAGGGGCATATTTACAAAAAAGTGGCAAAGTGTATCGTTAAGCCAAGAAGGCTAACGACACGCTTCGTCACTTTAGAAACGCCGGGCTGCATAATATTAACTACAATATGGTGCAGCCCTGCGTTTCCCCCTGAGCTGGCGCTAAACTAAGCTGCCTAGTGCCAGCGCTGGCACCCTTGTAACATAGTGCAAGGGTGCCTGTTTTGAGGGGAACATTGTTTATGTGCAGGAAGGTCCTTCTTCCTGCACATAAATAATCTTTAAATGCAGTTTTGTAACTTCTATGTGTGTTGCTTAATGTAGCACACATAGAAGTTGCAAAACTGCATTCTTTAAAATGATTGTTTATGTGCAGGAAGGGGGACCTTCCTGCACATAAACAATCATTCGTGTTTTGCTGTTTCCTTCTGGGCTGCACCCACAGCACACAAGGAAACAGCAAAAACAAGGAAAAATAAAGCGTTTCGCCTGTTTAAGACCAGGTTTTCCCTGCTCTTAATTTTGGCAATGCCTCCTAGTTACGCTGCTCTTGTAAATAGGAGGCAGTGTCAAAATCAATGGGTGCTGTGCTGGTACACCCACCACAACACCCATTGCCTGCCCCTTTCACGCTAAATGTAGCATGAAATGGGGCTTTATTTACAAGGTAGCCTTAAGCCACGTTAACTGGCTTAACGCAGCCTTGTCAACAAGGCAAAGTTCCTGTCGCCATCACAACATCTCTTAAAGTGACGTTGTGGTGGCGATAGGGGATTTTAAATATGCCACTTAGTTTTGCCCAGGACGCTTTCTGAGGAAAGGCCCCCTGATTGCAGTTCTACCACTATGTTAGTGAAATGTCCCGTTTTTCTTTTTCTCCAAAATCGGATCCGCCTACTTAGTTAACATGGGGCATATTATCAAGGACGGCGTTAAAATTATCGCCGGTTTAGCGGCAGAAAACTGCCGCTAAAGCGGCAATAATGGGCTTGATAATATGCCCTGGAGAATTCCAATAGAAGCCCAGGTTCACACCAGAACATGGCAATCATTTTTAACGCCGTTCTTGATAATATGCCCCCATGTTCCTTCCTGATATTTTCTGCAGTGGAAAAGGCAAATTCTACCGAGAGTGAAGAACTATGGACTGCCAGGTTAAGGCCGACATAGAACAGCAGTCTTCATTTTATTGGTTTCTTTCCTTAACCCACCCTCCAACCTTTCCCCTATTCTAGCAATGTTGTGTCTAATTGTCCACTCACTATCAATGTATTAGATTGCAATTCATATTCTATTATTACTCATACTGTTGTTCTTGTTTAGATTCAATCTATATCAATTTTGACTTTTCTATAAAGTTATTTAGGAAAATATCAAGATACTTCATTAACACATTTTGTATTAAAAATGGAAACATTCCCATTTCGCTTTCTGACACCTGTGAAAAACAACACTGTATTTTAAGTTGGAAAGATGGTCCAGAAAGGCTTCTTGAAGTCTGCATGATTTACTCGTAGAAACCTTGCAGTGCTACCTCTGTCGTGAGTAACCCTACGCCATTACTTAGTAATAAGAGTGGTGTCAAACACAATATTGGAATACGTTATTACAACCAATTACACCTCGCCATCCGACATATCGTGTGAAATGTAATGTTTCATATTGAAATACTCAAACATCGCAAATGATGTGGCTCTCAGGAAGAATGCTTTGCACGTTAACCAAACTTGTGGGTATTTTATGGCATCGGGTCGGATGTATAGCTGAATTAAATTAAGATAGTATCAAGCACTGTATAATATCTCTCGTTTACCTTAATGGCTTTTGAAATATTGATGATTTATGTATATGAGTTATGGTTTTTAGGACTCTAAGTGAGATTGATATGCTCGTGACAATCTTTAATGTTCTGTCTTCATTTTAAACATTATAAGATTGACTAACCTTGGCCCCTTTTTACTGCTGGGTATTGTCCATATGGGCTTCTATATGTATCGTAAAGTATGCTATCGTAAACAACGCACTAGCACTTTAATTATATTACGATGATCTGGTTATGTATTAAATTGATTGGAGAGCTGAATTTGATGTAATTACCTTAACATCTGATTTAGGGTATATTTAGGAGAACTGGTATTTTGGGTTTTCTTTTCTAAGCATGTGTTTATATAAAATCCGAACAATAATGTTTTAGAAAATCAATAAAAATAATAATAATTAAAAAAAAGAAATACACAAACGGCTTCCGGTTTGCGTGCACCTTCTCGTTGACCACGTCGGCTACATCCGAAGCAAAGACCAGTTAGAAAATTTGAGTAGATTTCAATTGACTGGCATCGCTATGAAGCATTCTTGTGGGAGAACAGCGCCATCTGCTGGTTGAGATTAAAACGCAGTATTTATAATTTACCACACATTTTGCGAACAATCTTCTAGTTACAGTTTGTTGGCATCTCACCAACAGTGAACATATTGATTATGCTTTTGTGCAGGTAGAGGTAGCTGCCGGGCAAAAATAATAAACATAGAAAGCGCACTGATAGTAAACGTTTGTATCCGTCCAACTTTATGTACATATGACTGCACTGTCGACAAAAAGAAACACACTTCGACGTGCGTCGAAACAAACTTCCACAGGTTCCATGAGTGTCACGGTTTGTCCAAACGGATTAATGTTTGTGTGCACAGTGCACACGTAGATCTGTATTAGGTTGTATGCACAGCAGGCAGCAGGTGACGTAAGGGCAGGGAATTGGAATTAAAAGTCGTGTGTAGTTACCATCCTCCGTTCCATTAGAGTAAATGCTGTTACTGGCCATTGTTGTTACCCTGCCCTGCATTGTGAAATGTAATGTTTTATATTGAAATACACATACATCGCACAACTGTATTAATGATTGTGTATGGTAAATTTTATATTTGTGCACTTTTAAATTATGGAGGTGCAAATCAATAGCTTATTTAGGTCCTGATTCATAAAGGTATTTTCAGCCATAAATATATGTTTACAGCTGAAAATACCTTGTTTTACACTTTCCAATCAATCATGATGGGGGGGAGAGCTGCTACCGTTCGAAGAGCCAGGTCTTGAGAAGTCTTCTGAAGGTCAGAAGGTCTTCGGTCTGCCGTAGGTGGATGGGGGGGGGGGGGGGTGTTCCATGTCTTTGCGGTGAGGTGGGAGAATGATCTGCCGCCGGGGGTCACTCTTCGGCTGAGGGGGACGGTGGCGATGGTGCGGTCTGCGGAGCGGAGCGGAGCGGAGCTGGCGGGTAGGGGTGTAGAGCCTGAGTCGGCTGTTGAGGTATGTTGCTCCGGTGTTGTGGAGTGCCTTGTGTGCGTGGGTGAGGAGTTTGAAGGTTATCCTCTTGTTGACTGGGAGCCAGTGCAGGTCTCTCAGGTGGGGTGTGATGTGGCTGTGGCGAGGTATGTCGAGGATCAGGCGTGCGGAGGCGTTCTGGATGCGTTGAAGCCGTTTCAGGAGTTTGGCCGGGGCTCCTGTGTAGAGTGCGTTTCCGTAGTCCAGTCTACTGCTGACGATGGCCTGGGTGACCGTCCTTGTTTCGGTGAGAATCCACTTGAAGATTCTGCGAAGCATGTGGAGGGTGTTGAAGCAGGAGGAGGAGACGGCGTTGACCTGCTTCGTCATGGAGAGGGTGGAGTCGAGGATGACCCCTAGGTTGCGTGCGTGGTCGGTGGGTGTTGGGGGTGTTCCCAGTGCGGTCGTCCACCAGGAGTCGTCCCAGGCTGAGGGGGTGGATCTGAGGATGAGGACCTCCGTTCTTGTCCGAGTTCAGCTTCAGACGGCTGTTCCTCATCCAGTCGGCGACGGCCTTCATTCCTTCGTGGAGGTTGGTTTTGGCGGTGTGGGGGACCTTGGTGAGGGAGAGGCGTAGGAGATTATGTTGAGGTTGTGCCGTTGTGCGATGTGGGCGAGCGGTGCCATGTAGACATTGAACAACGTTGGGCTGAGGGATGAGCCTTGGGTTACGCCGCAGATGATCTCAGTGGCTTCGGAGGGGAAGGGGGGAAGGCAGACGCTCTGTGTTCTGCCGGAGAGGAAGGAGGAGGTCCAGTCCAGGAATTCATAAAAGGATTTTTCTGCCACAAGTGGAGTGAAATATGCAATAGTAAATCCTAAACAAGGGGCGGGAAGTGCGTGTTACAACACCTGGTCTGTCTGAGGAGTTTGGGAACACCCAAAAACATATCGGAGTGTTGTAATTCACAAACTTCAAGTTGACCCTTTCAACACTGAAAATGGTCAGAAATGTACTCCAGCTAAGGGCGGGAAGAACTCCCTTTCCAGGATAGGATAGGGAAAGGATCCCTCCAGATTTAGTGGTGAAGTTGGGGGTGGTCATCAGGGTTGGATTGGGATAAAAAAAAGAGGCCCACATTTGCATATTGCCTTTCTGCAAAACACTGTTTCAGCGAAGTTTTATGAAAAGAAAGGGGGTGGGGGGCATGTTTTATTAACTTCACTTAGATAAAAAAAATGCACAGAGGAGTTCACACTGCTGAGCCACACATGAATGCAAGTGAGACCACTTCTGCTCAGGCCCCCTGCCCCCACTCAATCAGCATACGTTAATGGGCAGGCCCAGCTAGAGAAAGGGAGTGATACCTCTGCCCATCTGCCTCTAGAATGGCACTCAGATACCCACTGGGCCTCTGGCAGCATCCTAACAGCACAGACGGCCCCCAGGTTGCCCAAAAAAGCAGCCCAGAGGTAGAACTTGGCTACCGGCCCTTCGGCCATTTCCCGAGTGCCCGCGTTATCAATCCATCCCTGGTGGTCATTTTCCATAGGGAAAAATGATTTCTCTGTAGGAAAAAAAGGAACAAATGGCCTGATGTACAAAGCCATTTTGCCATCACAAAGTTTGCAATTTTTAAATCTGCTAATCTCACTTTGATTTGGTAACATGTAATCAAAACGGGTGTAGAAAGGGAAAACAAATCCGTATTTTAACCCCTTCGATGCGGCGCCGATTCCCGCTCAGCGCTGACCGTTTCTTGTGCGGGCGTGGTCATGACGGAACGGTTCCGTCATGAGCACAGCTCAACCGACGCTCATGACGGAACCGTTCCGTCATGAGCGCCGAAGGGGTTAAAGGCGTGTGTTTAGAGCGACCCTTTCAAATAGCAATTTGTTATGATATGTATCAATGTTTTGCTTTTGCAGTTACCAACTGCCAAGTTGAGGTATTAACACATTCGCAAAAGGGAAGGAGGGGTCCTTTGCAAATGTCAAAAAAGCTTGTTGGGGAGTAGGCAGTGGTGCATGAGATCAATGCCAACTCTCAAACAAATAAAAGCAACTTTTAATTTTTAATTGCAGCCATGTTTCTTTAAGGGAAAAAGGCTGCATAAAAAAAATAATCTTTTAAATGTGATTACTTAGAAGGTAAACGCTGCTGATTCCGGCAAGCCAGCATCCCTTTGATGGCATCCAATTGTAGTGAGTCGCAAGTTGCGACCTACCTTATTAATATTGATGAGGTAGGTTGGAATGCAAAACTCTACACTTCAGAATTTTGTGAGTGGGCCTGTTAGTACATAGGTGTAGTGGTTCATAGTGCAGATACAACAATAGGTCACTTTGCAAAATTATGTTCCATCTGCAAAAAATGTGTGCGCAATTTGCAACCATTTTGGTAATGGAAATTTTATACAGCAGGGCATTTATGTGCACTTGCAGGGCGGGCTCCATTACTCTTTTGTTTAAATGGGCTTTTACCTTTTTACCTTGAACTTCGCTCCTAGTATACATCATTCAAAATTATAATAAGATCATAATTGGTAGAAGGAATGTTTCAGTGATCAGTAATGTCATTTGTAGTAAATCTGAGGAACGGTTACATAGTTATTTCGCTGCACATGTTTTTAAAGGTGCAAAAATCAGTACAAATCAGTTTATTACTATTTTGTTTCTTTTGTAATATGGAATGGAGCAAACACATTTTGCTCCAGTTCACATAATAGTAAAGATGTTTACATAGTGACGAAAATAGAGGACATGGATTAATGAAGACCCATAAAAGGTATATAAGAAGAGGCACAGAGTGTAATGTGCTATTAAGTGAGGGGAGGGGCAATGACTCACATATGTGAAGTCTTGACTCTCCTTTCCCCTCAATAAAAGTAATTAATACAATATTACACTGTGGATATGTTTTTGCCACTGCATTTGTTTATGTGTATTTTTAAAAAAAAGTATTTAACACACATCATGATGCAAGGGGTTAAGCTTAAAGTAAGATCACATGGAAGAGAGATTGTGATTATTGGACTTGTTTCTATGCAAAACCTTTGTAATGCACACGATTTCGGGCAGTAAACAGTCTTTTTCTCTTGTTAATCTGACATCATGAAATGTGATCTCATGGAATCTGATTTTTGCCTTGTAGTAATGTGTGAATGGAATTTTATTGCTATACATAAAATATGTTACCTAGAACAAGTGCAATAATATACATACATTCACCCATGTATGACTGCAGACCAAAGGTCATATTCCATGTTATTGTCATAGCACTGCCGATCCCGCATCACAGTTTGCATGTTGCATGGCTCGAGGGTCGGAGGGCGGGCGCGGGTGGGAGAAAGGGGTGGTGGGGGTCATATATATACTTTTTTAAACTTACATTTAGGCCGTGTCCAGCATCTTCTCTGCTCCTGCTTTCTTATGTCTGACACAGGAAAGCAGGCAGCCAGGCTCCCTCCCCTAAGCCAATCACAATGCTGCAAAGCAGCATTGTGATTGGTTTGAGCGCCGTGACACTGTGCTCAGCCAGGGGCTGGAAGGGTGGGCATATTCTCTATGCAGGCTGCAGTGGAGAAGGGAAAATGTGCATGACTGATTTGGGTGGTCCGAGAGGGTTGACCAAATGGTCACTGCGCACTCAGGATTGGGCAAACCACTCCTCTCCTGCTTCATAATCAGAGCAGAGCAGCCCCACCTGCAAAAGAAACATAAAATGGTAATAATTAAAAGTTATTACCATTTTATGTTTTTGCTTCTCGCACTGTGAGAAAGCAGTGGGGTGACGCTCCTCTGCCATAGCAGAGAAGCCGCCCCTGACTCACAAGTCTTATTGGACATGATTTAAAACCCCTGAGATAAGTTATGCTATTTCACATGAAAAACAAACAGCATGCAGATCCATACAGGGCTAAATACTATTGCCACTGCCTTACATGTAAATTTGACCAAAATATCAAGTGGATGTGGCTTAACGGTTAGAGCGGCTGACTTTGAAGCTGGGGAGCCATGTTTGAGTCAGGCAGGAGGCTCAAGCATCCTGTGATTATGGGCAAATGACTTAATCTCCACGTGCGTAAAAATGAATGTGTCCCTCTGTAATGCAACTGGCGCTCATGTAAAGGCTCTGGTTCCTTCGGGTCAAATTCGCGCTATATAAAACTGCAATTTCACAAAACATTTTCTTTGAGTATTTGGGCCTTCACCACGGCCTACTTATGTCCTTGAAAGTCAACATGTCAATATCTTTGCAGAAGTGTGATGAATTTTGGGGCTTGATATTGCAATCACACAACTTCCCAGCTATGGGGGCCATTATGATGGCGGGTGGATCACCACCGCCCGACCGGCGGTGGCTATTCGCCCGCCATAACTCCCCACCCGCCCGCCATTTACCCCCTGCCATATTACCATGGCGGGGGGTACTGCGGCAAACAGAAAGCCCGACCGCCGCATTTCCGCCGGCCGGGCAGAACTCGGGCATTATATGGTGGCGGTGTCTGGAAGACACTGCCATCCATGTTAAGATGCCTGGCGGTGAAGGCCTTTCCATAGCGGCGATGCCACCATGGAAAGCATGCGGGTATTGCCTTGGGGGCCCATTACGGGCCCCCGTGGGAGTGGGAGGTGGGGGGCTGCACTTGGGTGGTACCTATGGCAGGCACCGCGCGGTTCCTGTCATGTTGTGCATGGCAAAGCACAAAATGCCTATTTAACATTGCGACAGGTGCTGCTCACAGCACCGCCCACCACAATGTTAAAGTCCAGAAAGCACCCGCCAGTGTGACGAGCGCATCCTAATTGGCCTTGTGGGTCCGCCGCACCTCTGGCGGTCGGTCCCGTTTTCCATTGCGGTGGCAGGCGGACAAAGTCCTCCCGCCATCGTAATGTGGCCCTAAATGTGTTTCTAACCATGTAGTTCTGTCGTATGCCCATGTGTCGATGCAAGCATTATGTTTATTCAACATTATAGCCTAAATAAATAACAAATGACACAATCCAATTGCATATTTTTGAAAGCAACACTTATATTTGATTATACAGCTTGGGCCAAAAGCTGGGGACACCCTCTGAACATCAAGGAACATTACAGGGATGTTCAGATGCTTTTATCATCGCAGAACCCATGGCTTCCTATTTTCATATCTACTCCGCTGCAGGCTGCAGAAGTACTGCAATGTACAGAGCTCGCGTTCCAAAGACTTTGCATGTGTAAGTTACCTTGGAGTACTCCTGACCTACTACTACATCCCATGAGTAAGCCAGGATTACTCTAAGAGTAATTCACAGTAAAATCTTTGTGAAGATGGCCAATAGAGGGGCTGACGACAATACAGGTTTTAGGTCTGGCCTAGAGACTCCCGCTGGCTAATGTAATCTCCCAAAATAATACATCATATTAGCAGTAATATTATGTACAGAAAGGTACTTTGGGTCCGCCTTTAGTTACTGGTTTGTTGGAGTATCAATAAAATATAGGGTCCGCCCACATGTAAGCACAGTACAGTATGGAAAGGTTCAGCCCTCTTCAGATACTGGCTTCATCAGGAGTATTAGACTTACCTGGAGTCAGCCCTCAAGCTAGGAGCTCGACCTGTGCACAGAAGTCCAGATTTGATTGGACAGCCACAATGTCTAAATGCTTCAACAGTAATGGACTCTTTTTTGTTCGCCCTTAGTTGAGGCACAATTGGAAGAATTGAAGTCTAATTTTGAGAATCACTCTTTTATGCTAAATGAATTATACTAAAGTATGAAAAGGTTGCATTGCCAGCCAGTTGAATGCTTTGCTTTTAGTTTTTTTTTCTGCTTTTGATTAGTTATTTTGAACAATATATGCTTTTAATATAGATTTAGCTTTCACACTGCAACTATTAAGTGACGGCATAGCATGCATCCTCTAACAGTGCATAAAGTCCATCTGCTTCCCTAATAAGATACCTGAATTGGGATAATGTTTTAGCATAAAAATAATAAGAGCTGTTTTTTGATTAAGCACTATCTATGCAAAACCTACAAAGCTGTTAATGGGAAAAACGCCTTATATTTCAGCACCACTAATCAGCGCATATCCTAAGTGTTGCATCTTGTCGTGGGTAGCACTAATAATGCATTAGTTAGGCCAGATGCCCCACTTTACCAGAACTGTAGAAGCATTAGAACTTCTTCTAAAAAATCAATGCACAGAAAACTTTTTAAATGCTAGTATTTAGTTACTGAATTCAGAATGCTTTATAACAATGAGTTTCTATTATGTTTTTCAGATCCTGGCCATTATATCCATCTTGTTCATTGTCCTGTCAACGATTGCATTGTCTCTCAACACACTACCTGAACTTCAAGAAATTGACGAATTTGGCCAACCCAATGACAACCCACAATTGGCCCATGTTGAAGCGGTTTGCATCGCGTGGTTCACCATGGAGTACCTTTTACGTTTCCTGTCCTCGCCAAACAAGTGGAAGTTTTTCAAAGGGCCCCTAAACGTCATTGACTTACTGGCCATTTTGCCGTATTATGTAACCATTTTTCTCACAGAGTCGAACAAAAGTGTGTTGCAATTCCAGAATGTCAGACGTGTGGTGCAGATATTTCGGATCATGAGGATATTGCGGATTCTTAAACTTGCCAGACATTCAACAGGCCTGCAGTCCCTTGGATTTACTTTGAGACGGAGTTACAATGAATTGGGATTGTTGATATTATTTTTAGCAATGGGTATAATGATATTTTCCAGCCTGGTATTTTTTGCTGAAAAAGATGAAGATGCCACCAAATTTACTAGTATTCCAGCGTCCTTTTGGTGGGCCACCATTACAATGACCACCGTCGGATATGGTGATATTTATCCCAAAACTCTTCTTGGGAAGATTGTAGGTGGATTGTGCTGCATTGCTGGAGTGTTGGTGATCGCCTTGCCTATACCAATCATTGTGAACAATTTTTCAGAATTCTACAAAGAGCAAAAGCGTCAGGAAAAAGCCATCAAGCGAAGGGAGGCATTAGAGCGAGCTAAAAGAAATGGCAGCATTGTTTCCATGAATTTAAAAGATGCCTTTGCCCGCAGCATGGAATTGATCGATATAGTGGTGGAAAAACCTGTAGAGGGAGATGACAAAAAGGACAAACCTGATGATAACCATCTATCTCCAAGTCGGTGGAAGTGGGCAAGAAGGACAATGTCTGATACAAGTTCAAATAAGTCGTTCGACAACAAGTATCATGAAGTTAGTCAGCATGACTCCCAAGAGCGTTTGAACAATCCTTCTACCAGTCCACAACATCTGAGCGCTCAGAAACTGCAGGAGCTATACAATGAAATCACAAAGACACAGTCTCAACCTAACCTTAACCTTAATCTTAACGCAGCAAGCAAGGAGCCTCCTGCCAGTCTTCCGGCATATGAAGAAGAGATAGAAATGGAAGAGGTTTCGTCCAACAAGAATCAATTGGCAGTTGTCAATACAGAGGTTATTACTGATATGAAAAGTGTATCTAGTATTGACAGTTTTGCCAGTTGTGCAACTGACTTCACAGAAACAGAAAGATCTCCAATCCCACCCTTCTCTGGCAGTACCACTGACATGAGATTCCCACCAGTAGCCCTTGCCGAAGAAGAGAACCCCTGCACGAAGGGTTCTCAGTTCTTTTCTCGTTCAAGAAACAGGAATTTTTCCCCAAAAGATGTTACCTTTGAATACATCGCCTCACCTCCTGATATGAACAGTGATGACAGTAGCACACAGGCTGTAATGCACGCTCCCATACAGCTCGACACTGTCATGGAGAGCCCAGAAGGCGCTCTGAAAATGAGCAACCCATTCAAAGGAAGATCACTCAAAGTCAATTTTACAGAAAATAGATTAAATTCTCCACAAACTCCACTCGCTATTGGGAGACCATCACTGGTATCAGACACAGATAATACCACATCCACCGCGCACCATCCCAGCACCAATCGCCTGAATGAATATTCACACCATGGAGAAAAACCACTCATAAGCACAGATGTCTCGAGTATTTTCCAGGGATCGCTCACATCCTCACCCACTCCGATTCCAAAGCAAAACCGTTTTGCTCGCTCTTCCCTAAGGAAAGCAAGTTTCAGTGAAATAGACACAGGGGAAGACGAAGACTTCTTGGAGCTCCATGGAGCAAAGCGCACGCCTCACGATACCATGAAAAACTGTTATGTCGATTTGCACAGTGAAGGTAAAAACTTAACGGAAGGAGCCACAGTTGTGTCTTCCTCCACTCAAAAACTGGGTCAGAACTGCACTCAGGATCCACATATTGCAGGGAGTGAAGTGCAAGCAAAAGACAATGTTCAAGAGGGACACAGGATGGAAAACCATCTATTTACTCCGGAACTACATTCGAGCCCGGGGGAAACAGGTTATTCCCCCACCCGTGAAACCAGCATGTGACTAGTTATCAGAGCAATAAAGACTTCTTTCTTATGAGTGACAGGGTCGGTGATGCCTGTGAACTAAACATCAGAAGCCTAAAAGAAGTGCATACAGTAAACTGTTACTCTGCATGGCATGACAAGATGTATAGTTTAGGAAGTACTGTTTACCTATAGAGTTCAGGACTGCATTTTGTAATAGGAAAAGAACGGAATCACATCCAGGACAAGAAGGCACCCCCACAAGCAGGAGCCTGCGCCTGCGCAGTCGGACATTTGTGATCCTTTCACTGCTGCTGATGATTGACTTTAAACAATTTTAAACTTTCTTAGTTACTATGACTTTTAGAAAATTGCACAAGAAAGGACTCAATGTCAACGCATGCGTACATAAGGGTGTTAATGCTGGTAATTCAAGCTGAAAAAGAGAAGAGGTGTATATAGTTAGGGGACAAGAAAGCTAAAGTATGCCGAACACATGGAGTTTACGGGGCACAGGCACTTCCTTCACAGCATGCAGCCTGGAGGATTTGTACAGACTTATGTTGCAAAACTGCAACCTTTACTTAAAGCATCTCACGTTACGTATCATGCTTTCTGTTTGAACGCTTGTTCGTATGTTTGTCAGTGTGAATAAGTAGATTGTTTTTAATTTATTGTGACAGATCATTGCGTTTTGCTTTGCATAAACTATGTTGATGCATCTGTACCACGCAGAAAACCCCCCAAGACCAGTCAAGATTTAATGACCAGAAGTAGAAGTGTGAAGACCGGTAGATATCTAATACTAAAATTGCCAAAATTCGCCAACAATGACACTGTTCCCTAAAACAAAATGGATACCGCACCCTAAATACCTTTATGTTTGTAGCCATGAATAGTGTCAAATGTCTGTGAGCAGTTGCACCTCTTTATAAAGTTGCTTCTCTCCCTTATTCGGGAAAACACAGTGTCAAAAGACCTTTATTTTTCTATGTCTGTTTCATAAGATGGTGGAACAGAAATGAGCCAGACTGGCATGCCCCCTTGTTTCATAGGAGCTGTGAGGGCAGTATAGAGCTGAACTAGAGAGTGAAGAAATGAAAAAATGGGGGCTTGCAATGATCAGGTTCAAGAGTGGTTGGTCGTGCTGTAAACGCAGGAGCTGGTCTGCGGTTATCGTGCTGTAAACGCAGGAGCTGGTCTGCGGTTATCGTGCTGTAAACGCAGGAGCTGGTCTGCGGTTATCGTGCTGTAAACGCAGGAGCTGGTCTGTGGTTTCTGGCCTTAACCTTGCATTTTCTGGGTGCCACCTCAGCCGCGATATGGGGCATGAAACTGCCAAGGGTTCACCTGGAAAGGAGTCTGCCCATGTGTGAAATCACTTGGGAGGCATAACAAGCACTTAAGTCAATGGCCTCTTGTGTTGTACTAGTCTCGGGCATTGAGACATGGAGAGGAGAAGCCCAGAAGTAACTTCTGACATATTGATAGGTTGAAAAGTGAGGTGAGGTAAAGAAGCAACATATTTACAATTCATAAAGGACAGTAAACAGTGGAGAAGCATAATGTTGAGGCAAAAACCAATAGAGTCTAGGCGCTGCAATGGGCAGTTTTGATTGGCCTAGAGGTTCTGTTCCAAAGTCCCTATGTCAGTACTTATGCCACAGGGCTACTTTCCAACATGGCCACTAAAGATAACATAGATTCACAAATAGTGCAATTCTAATGCAAATAAGACTTTGTCTCAATCAGCCATCAAGACTTAGACTCAATGACAATGTTCAACTTCCTTCTAGTTTTGAATTTCAGTATTCCATACACTAAAAGCCCTGAAAAGATTCACCAAGAAACAAGATGCATTACTGCTTTCACGTTTTCATACTTTAAAGATCATGACTCCAGATGGAAGCAACAAGTGGTCTAATAGTCCAACGATTAAAAAAAAATTAAAACAGGAGGAAAACTCCTCTAAGAAGGTAAAGCAAGACAACAAAAGCTTACAATCACCAATAGCAGTAGTCTACATAGCAAACTGCACGCCATGGTTCTGGTTTTGCGAATAGGGTCTGGTCATTAACTCTAACTCTAACACTAATACGATATATTGCTTTCAGTTTCTCAACAGAATATTTTGCTCCAATCATTTTTACGAAGTTTTGTTGCACTCCGCTTCCATATCTTTTATAACTTTGTCTCACCATTTCGGAAGTTAACTCACAAGTATTTTATTGTCTCCTGTGTTGATTTACAGTCTTGACCCATTGATGTTGTCAGTGACTCACAAACTTCCAGTCAACGTTTCTTATTCTGAAAGTGTTGGATTGTATTTTTTAAGTGCTGTACAGTTTTTAACCAAGGACTATTATTCAGCCAATTATTTTGTAGAAGAAAAAGCAAAGCCGAGCCCCATTGGAATCATCATTCAAAGCTCTTTCAGAGAACTGTCGTATGTAAGCCATAACCACTGCATTTGTAATGCCTCGCCATCTTACCGCACCGCAGTCCGATCTATGACAGGACACATGAGACGTGGCCAAAGATGGCGGAGAGGATGAAGAGACACAATGGAATGACAATCGAAACATGCTTGCTTGAGATTTCCTGTTTGGTTTATGTTTACATTGTCTTAATAAGTTGGGTTTTACATAGAAAACAGGATGGGGTCACAATACATTGGTGCATACACATGTCTTCACCACCATGGTTATAATTGGCACAGTTTCAAAATGGTAAAATGATATTGTATGTCATTGTGTTTTCTCTTAAGCCCTATGAATGAAAGCCATTGTTTATATTAAAGCGCAAATCATTGGGGAAAATGATCCATGACAATGCTTTTCAAAACAAACAAAGATTGACAGTTCAACCTAATTTAGTTTGATTGGATTGATTGTCACCCAATGTTACTTGAACCCTGACCACAGATACTGAATATTACCGTAGCCAGTTCTGAGCACATCGAAGAGTTTCACAGGTCAAGGAATGCCCATTTTGCAGAGAACAGTGAGTCACAGTGCCACACAAAGAGATTGCAAATTCGATCACACAATGCATGATTTATACGGAAAAAAAAAATGAAAAGAGATTTGAAATGTTCATCTGTATGACATAGTTCTGAGCTTGGAAACCATACACATGGATGAGCAAAATTCCATTTGAAAGGGGAAACACATCCTAAGACCAGAGTAAGTGATTTTAACCAGTGTTTATGTGTCCATTCATGGCTCCTTACTAGGAGCTGATGGATCAATACTTTGACTTACTATCTGTTAGTTATCAAATCTTCGACATTCTCTGGAAATAGATGCTACCTGCTAAGAACTGTTCCACCTATGACTTGTTCAAGGCTCTCATAAACATAACTGATTTTGAACAATTGAAACGCTTCATTGTGTTCTGTTACTATATCATGGGCAGCTCCTAGTGTTTTATGTTTAAACTCTGTGGGATCGCTAGGATGTACATTGAAAAAGTGCTCAGCTCAAAAGCTGTAGAATACTGCACAAAACCAACAATCATTGCACCAAAATATGTTAGTGGAATCAAATCAAATCAAGCTTGGTGGCAGATCTCGATTAGGTTTCATGTTAATGCTCTTAATTTCCACAGCTCTCACCAGACGTATCCTTAGTCTGCCCTCTGTTGTAAATGCCCTGTAGGCAGTGAGCTTGTATGTCAGTGCAGCTGATGCAAGCACAGTGATGACATGTGTAGCCATAAAAACATGGTGGAACAAATACCTTTTTTAGGATTGCTCATGTTTTTTATGCACAAGGCAAGGATTTCTCAGGTTCTCTCTCACAAATATTTAGGCAATCTAATGAGATGTGGCAGAACTATAAACCCTTTTACAGCCAAACAAAATCTTGTGATATCAATAATATCAGGGAAAGACTCTCTGCTCTCCTCTCTCTACACAACTCACCTGTATATGCTCTTGTAACTGTACCTCGAGATGAGTTCCTTTTTTGTCTCATGACCATCTTGGACCTAGATCATCTCTATGTGCATCTTCACTGTCTTCTCTCAACTTGTGTGTTGTATCTACTTTAAGGTAATTCTCTATGATACTCTGAAGCAGAGCGAAGGACAGCACAGTCACTTACACTCCGTGCCGTCTTTGCTTTCTGTGGCGTGCCCTCTTTGTTTAGTGCTCAGTGCGGGCATTCTAAAATGTTGCTGTCAAGTGTGGAGCGGGTCAAACCTAAAATGGATAACTACCCAAGAAGCTAGGAAGAACCTACAATCCCAGATCAACCAGGGAACGTCATGCAAGAAAAAAACATTCAACTGATGGAATGGTTTTTAACAACAGACATACCACACATCAAGTGCCATTGAAAAATACATGGAACTGCTCAGAAAGATACCATTGATGCATATTTCCTTGGCTGAAGAATCCAGTTAATTGGCAGACCCCAATCAACAAAGCTCTAGCATTGGCTTTTAGTATACAGGTGTCTTTTACCTTTTCAAGTGCAATCACTTAAAGTACACTACAGCAGAAAAGTTAAGAAGGGCACTGTGGCGTCTTGCCAGCCTAGGCTCTTGCCAATAAGTACGCAACTCATGGAAAGCAATTTTTCTTGCCTTTATTCTGCTACGTGTGAGTTAGAACTCCCCATTCTAAGCCTGCCTTCAATGTATCCCTCCAACGCTTACGTCACAGGCATACAGTATACAATGGGAACCAAAAGAGTTTCAGCGTTCTTTCATTACAAGACACTGCGGGGCAGATTTACAACCCCATACGCCACGTTTGCGCCGCCGTTGCGTCACTTTTGTGACGCAGCGGCGGCGCAAAGTCAGCGCCATGCTGTGAGGTATTTACAACGTGACGCATCTAGGGAGAAGTGTCACGTTGTAAAGCCCTGCGCCACATGTGGGCGTTCCGGCACAGGGGGGGGCGTTCCAGCGCAGGAACGCCTCCTAAAAGTGGCTGAGTGAAATCTACAAGATTTCACTGAGTCACTTTTACGGCCAGGCTGCATCAAAACCCTTACACCTGCTTGAAGCAGGAGTAAGGATTGACGCAGCATGTTAGGCATAGGGGCACCCGAGCCTTGCTGGAGCTGCGTCGCGCTTGCGATGAGACTCCAGCAATGCGTCACCTTTACGGCAGCAGATACGTAACGCATCTGTCTATTCTTGCCCCATGGTGCGCCGCATTGTAAATGCGGCGCATCCATGGTGGAGCAAGAGGTGTCTGCCGTGACGCAAAATAACTGGTGCATCCCTGCTGATATGCAGGGATGCGCCAGTTATTGTAAATCTGCCCCTGAATCTCCTGCTTTAGTAAATAAAAAGTCCCAATTTTCACAAATAGATAAATATATGAATAAATACATAGACACACACGCAATTACAATTCTTCAATTAAGTGTTGTGGCTCCTGAATCACACGTCCTGATCAGGTCACTGGAAACCGGGAACTGGCAGTCGAATTGTCAGTGATCTGCACCGGTGAGGTGGTTGTATTATCAGCAGGTACAGAGTCATCAACAGTCTGCCTAGACCCATCTCTACAGTGACATCGATGTTTGGTGAGTGAGGGGCCACATGTTGAAAATTAGAGGAATCTCTTGTAAGGTACTTCCCCGGATGCGGGGCTGTCACCACGTGTCCTTTGGTGTGGTGGTAGTTAAAGGCTGAACCTCAAAAGGAGCATCAGATTTCCTTCCTTTGTATTGTCTAACCAGCACGAGATCTCCTCTTGTAAAAGTGATGTCCTTTGCATGACATCGTCAGTCAGCATATATTCTCATCTTCTATTTGCGACCAAAGTCGTAAATTAAATGTCTTCCTCATTCTTAGATCTGAGACAGGTCCATTGGGGCAGCTTGGTCGTCATGGTTCTTCCAAACATGGGAGCAGCAGCACTTTCCCCTGTTGTTGAGGGAAGGGTCCAATGGTAAGCTTGAAGAGTAGTATTTAAAACAGCTTGGAGGTCAGGATTCTCCGCTGCAGCACACTGAGCAGCATTCTGTAGAGCATTCATAAACAATTTTGCTAGGCCATTGGCCTGGGGCCAAAGAAGAATGCTTTTTTGATACTTTATATTGAGGTGATTTAGTAAGTCTTTAAATTCTCAAGTATTGAAAGGCGGGCCATTGTCAGTTTCATTTTGCAGGTACACTCCATGTCGCAAAGATGCCATCTATCTAGTTTTTGAATGTGCAGTGGATGAAAGGTCTCCCACCAATGGAAAACGGGAGTGTTCATCAACAATGACTAGAAGATGGTGTCCAATCTCAAGAGGACCAAAGAAATCAATAGCAATTCTCTCCCAAACATGATGTGGCAGGTCTGACATGTTCAAAGGGTGCTGAATGACTTGAGATGAAAGACAATTGGGGAGAGGAGTTGGCCTAACGGCTAGGGCGCTCGACCTCGGACCTGGGGAACTGGGTTCGAGTCTCGGTAATGACGCTGAACATCCTGTGATTCTGGGCAATTCACTTAATCTCCCCGTGCCTAACAAAAAAAAAGGAATGTGTGTCCTCATGTAACGTAACTAGTGCTTTGTAAAGTGCTCTGATACCCGATTGGATTCGGGTCAAGTACGCACTATATAAAACTCTGCAAAAAAAAAAAATGCATATATGACAAGTATTTAATTTTTTTGGGACCCTTTCATTGAGATACGGAAGCCAAAATTGGTCACGGAGATCTCTCTGGGTGGCAACCATTCCTCGATGTCCCTAATGGGTGACATCAATTACTTGTTATAGACTCTCAAGAACAGAAATTTGTGTACCTCGCAGAACGAGGCATTCTTGAGTCACTGAAAGTTCATCTCTTTCATTTTTGATCTTCAAATACTCATTGTCATTAGTGAAAGGTTTAAAGTGCTGGTTCTACAACTGATGAACAAAAATGTCTATTAATCTTAACATGTCACTATCTTGACTCATGGCAGTGACAATTTGTTCTAAGACATGGCAGCTGGTGTTCTTGATTTCCCAATAAAATGGATGTAGGCCTCCGCTGCCTTAGATGGGGCACTAGGGCATTGTAATGGAACTCTTGAAAAATAATCAGCCGGATTCTGATCTTTCCCTGGACGATGAATAATAGTATAACTGTATTGTTGTAACCTCCAACCCCAACGTTCAATTCAAAGAGGCATTTTGGCCTTTGGATTGCCAAATATCTTCAACAGTATTTGATGATCAGTCACTACAGTGAAAGGATTCCCGTACAAGAAAACAGAGAAATATTCACAAGCCCAGACCACATCCAAACTTTCTTTCTCAGGTTGCAAGAAAGCACGTTCTGTTAGTGACAGGCTCTTGCTGGTTTATGCCACAATATGTCTCCAGGCATTTGTCCACTGTGCTGTGCAAGGATTGCGCCCAATCCAACGAGCTAGCATCAACTACAACTTCTGTATGTAGTTTGGGATCAAAGTAAGCCATTTCAGTGGCACTCTCAATGGCTTGCTTGATGTGTTGGAAGCTCTTCTCACACTTGTGACCAATGAAAGGAAATTCGTTTTTCATTAGTTTTCGTAATGGTGCACTGACCGTAGCAAAGTGTTGCATGTATCTCGAACAGTAACTGGTCAGTCCAAGAAAGGATCATAACATAGAAATGTCTTTTGGGGGATTCGCAGTAGCTAATGCTTGCACTCTTGCTGGATCAGGTTTCATACAGCCATCAGAAAAGATATGGCCAAAGAATTTCAAGCTTTTCTTGTGGAAATCACATTTGTCAGTATTCAGAGTTAAGTCTGCATTGGTCAACAAATGACATACTTGCATGAGAGCTTTGTCATGTTCTTTCTGTATGGCTCCGAAAACTAATATGTCATAACTATTTACTATAGGCTGTATGATACACTGAATGACGTCTTGGAAAAGTTGTGCAGCAGAGGATGCACCTTACTCAATGGCTTTGAGCGAAACAGACCAATATGCGCAGAAAAGGTTGTCATGTACCTAGAATTTTCTTCAAGCTCCAATTGGTGATATCCTTTATTTAAGTCGAGTTGAGAGAAGAGCTTTTCACCATGCAGTTAAGTTATCATATCAGCACTGTGCAGACCAGGATGTCTCTCTCCCTCAATGGCCTTGTTGGACTGACGCATGTCAACACATATGTGCACAGCTCCTTTACGGTCTCTTTTGGGCACTATATACAATGGGAGAAACCCATGGCATCAGACTAGTGGAGCTTTCAATTATGTCATGTTTGAGTAACGAATTAAGGGTCTGATTGTGAGTTTGTTGGACAGGGTTACTCCGTCACAAATGTGACGGATATCCCGACCACCAAATTACAATTCTAATATATCCTATGGAACTTTTAATACGGCAGACAGGATACCTGTCTCGTTTGTGATGGAATATCCATCAGTCAAACTCGTAATCAAGCTCTAAGTTCCTTTTCAACATTGTCTTGCAAGGGAAATGCAATTTGTCTGTGTCCCTGAGCAACAGGACGGACATCCTCATTTAAGTGTAACTTTACTTTCATTGTTTTGATTTTTCCTAGCCCATGAAATAATGAAGGAAATTGACTTACAATTTCATGATGAGCATTCATATTGTAGTTTGCTGATATCAATCCCATATCAGCCACAGTATTAAAACTCAGCAAATAAGCTGTTCCTTGAAGTACATGAATGGGTGCTTGTACCACATTTTTCTTGTATTTCACTGTGGCTACAAAGGATCATTCACTCTTTAAGGGCATTGAAGCAGCCCATTTGTATACTTTTGTTTTTGGCTTAGCAAGTTGTGGTAACGGAAACAGTTCTTGATACTTCTCCTCAGGCATGATATTTATCAACGCACCACTATCAATTATTAATGGTATCCAACACCCATTTATTTTCAGACAATGTTTGAATGTGTTAGGTGTTTTTTCCTGTAGATTTTTCTTTACTTTAAATTTTCTCTCACATTTGACCAGTCCCACACGTGCATGCCTTTCTGAGCTGAACATCGACATCGCACAATTATCATTTTCACTTTCCCTGGACTGAGGAACTCTTTGTCGATGATTTAGATGAAAATCAACTTTATTTGGTGTCGATTTATCTCAGTTGGTGTGACCGCTTGGCCTTGTGGGAGCGCGTCAAACATCGCTGAGGTGATGTTCGGTCGACCATTTTGTTTTTATGATGTGTTGCACTTTTCCTTTCGCCCGCAAGTCGTCACAAAATGGTTAGCTTTACCACAGCCAAGGCTTGTGCAATAGTGTGACATTTACTTTCATGTGGCAATGACAATACACATCTGTAACACGGTGTCTTTTTCTGTAGAGACATTGTCTTGTGTCCCTAAGCCTTGTACTTAGGCTTACTTTTCATGTTCATGACTGGCACACTCCGTGTCAGTCGCTTGACGATCAGCAAGCTCCTCAGCGCACGCAGTCTTGAGAACTTGCAACAGCATTTTTTGTTGAAAGGAACCTGACAGATATCCGTCAATCACTCTGAGGCAGGCAGCTTTTTCATTATTACATTCTTGCAAAGCATGAATACTCACTCGTTAGGGTCTCAAGGCGCTGAGTGGGGGTGGGGGGAAGATCTGCTGTTCAGTCAAATAGCCGGGTCTTGAGGTCCTTCCTGAATTGAGGCAGAGACGGCGATTGCCTAGGATGTACAGGCAGGGATTCCAGGTCTTCACAGCAAGGTGGGAGAAGGACCTTCCTCCAAACATAGTCATGTGGATCCATGGCATGGCTGCCAGGGCCAGTTGGGCAGAGCGGAGATGTCTGCTGGGAGTGTAGAAGGAGAGGCGGTGGTTGAGGTAAGCAGGTATAGTGTTGTGGAGGGTTTTGTAGGCATGAGTGAGGAGCTTGACGGTCATTTTTTTGTTGATCCGGAGCCAGTGAAGGTCTCTCAGGTGATCTGGCTGCAGTGGGGGATGTTCAGGATGAGTCTGGCAGAGGCATTCTGGATGTTCTGCCGTTTCTTTAGGAGTTTATGGATGGTGCCGGCGTATAGTGCATTACCGTAGTCGAGTCTGCAGCTGATGAGCGCATGGGTGACTTTTTCCTGGACTCAACGGGGATCCACTTGAAGTTCGTACAAATCAGGCAGAGCATATGGAAGCAGGAGGACGAGATGGCATTGATTTGGTGGTTCATAGAAGGCAGGAGTTCAGGATGATGCTGAGGTTACGTACATGGTCCGTGGGTGTGGGGGGTTCTGAGCGCTGCAGGCCACCAGGAGTCGTTCAATGTGGAGGGGTGGAGCCTAGGATGAGGACTACAGTCTTGTCCGAGTTGATCTTTAGGCAGCTGTCCTTCATCCAGGTGGCGACTGTCTTCATCCCATTGTGGAAGTTGCTCTTGGCGGCTGTGGGTTCGTCTGTGAGGGAGAGAATAAGCTGGGTGTTGTCAGCATAGGAGACAATGTTGAGTCCATGGGCTTCTGACGATGGCTGCAAGTGGGGCCCTGTAGATGTTTGTACATCACTTCACCTTCTTGTGATATCTTTTTCATGGCTTCTTTCACTCCTTTACCAGCCATGTTTCTTGAATACTTTATAACCTTTTGATCATCTTTTTCATCTATCGCATCTATGAAATCTTCCAAAATCTCTTATCCATGCCATCCATCTATTGCCAATATTGTGTTTTTTTGGCAGTATTAAATGCAGTTGGCGGTTTTAGAAATGCAGCAGCCGTATATACATTGGCAGACAGTAGTTGTCTCCCAGGAGCTTTGTGTGGAACTTATTCAGGCAAAGCTTTTAGACGTGCTGGCTTCAAGATCATCCTTAACAACTTTTGGAGTTTGTGTCTTGCCCTGGCTCACCATTGGAGGTCTTTATCTTGTGGCAGTCTTAGGAGTTGTTCTGGGCCCCAATCCAGCAGCTCTGGCTGTGGTGTGACTTTTTCAATGTAGCAGCTCCACAAATACCACCACTGATCCTCCTCCTGGGGTCACTCCGCAGCACGTAGTGGCACGATGATTTGTTAATGGTTTCCGTTAGTAGATGAATCTCATATGCTACTAGTCTATGAAGCAGATAATATTATGATTTTTGATCTGCTTTGTACTTAAAAGTTTCTTCACAACCACCTAGTTAATCGCTGCTTTGTTGCACATGAATTTCAATTTGATTTGTACTGCAGTATTGCTGTGCGCTGTTGTTCTAGCCTGGGCGCATCCGCCTTTAGCTTTCTTTGCTCCGTATAACATATGGCATTAATTTGCTTAATGGCACAGTACCTCTAATTTGTGGCCATGTCAATCAGTACCTAGCCACCGACATGTAGACTTTCAATATCATTGTCTTTATCTTCTAGCGTTTTATACAGGCTGGCATTGCGCTGAGACTCCACTTGTGCCAGGATTGATTGTACACTTCAAATGCAGACCACGTGGCATGCACAAGCAGTTTCTTGGATCATGACAAACTCGCTGAAAGAGTGCTATCAGTGTACGAGCTTGGATGTCCTATCTTGTCGCCAGTTGTAGCGTCCTGCCAACCTAGGCACTCGCCAATAAGTACGCCACACACGGAGAGCAATTTTACATGTCTTTATTCCGTTACTTGTAAGTCAGAACTCCATATTCGGAGTCTGCCTTTAACTCATCCCTCCGACGTTTAGGTCACAGGCATACGGTATACAGTGGGAGCCAAAAGAGTTCCAGGATTCGTTTATTACAAAACACTACAGGCTCCACCAGAAACATAAGGACCAGCTCAACGGAAGGGCAAACTCATGTTGCACATTCATGTTAAATGCTTATGTGCTCATGGATGTCTCCCTCCTACACTGGTTAGACTTTGTCTGTTTGCAGAACATGTGTTGTATGGCAATGATGCTCCTAAATGCAACTAAAATACACAGTCTCACTCAAGAAATAAACAAACTGCTACTATTTTGTGGCATTATGTTATAAAGTTTCAACTGGTCTGTCTTACTGGGACAATGTTGCAAAAACTAAAATAAAAATGAAAAAAACATTAGTATGGTGACATTACTGAGAAAGGATAATGACAAAAATAAAAAATTGACAAAAAGATAACAAAAATTAAAATCTTTGAAAAACACAGAAATTACATATATTTTGAATCCTATGACCACATTACTTACTTTCATTTATATTACGTATAAACTGCTTAAAAACAGAATACAAATACAGGCCCAGTTTGCAGCGCGTGTCTAGTTCTACTAAATTTAACTGCAGTAGAGCAGACATCAATCATGTGGGGGTCCATAAAACACGAAAAATAAGAAGGATATCAATGCAGGTAAGAGGATTGTTGGATTAAGGAGTCTTAAAAAAAAGGCTGAGGATTCGCACCCATGACTCAACTGAAGTATGAGAAAATAAAAACTGAATTTCATCGAAACAACTTTTATCAGTAACAGTCTTCATTCATTTAGCATTTTACATGTATAGTCACATTTTGTTCATGACTGTTTAGAGCTTTGAAATCATGAAGAACCTCTCATCAGAAGACAATTCTTTGTTCTTGGTCTTGCTCACATATATTCACCCGACAAACTATGACCACCGCATCTCACACCTTGTATCAGTCTCAACACAGGTCCTCCAGAGAAATATTGATCAACATATAGGTGCTGATATATCTACGTCAGTTGAAAGACAGCATACTCAATGAACAAACGCCTTGTGTTCTCTAGGATCACTCCCAGTTGTAAAATCACATGACCGCATAACTGTAGGTATCAGGATACACGTAATGAGTTGAATAAGCTTTATTATTAGTACAGACCCACTTGACATAACCCTATAAATCCACACAGATCGCCACACTTTTTTTTAAGCCAAGCTAACTTTGCTTCTTTGGCCAATTGTATTGTATTTTTTAGCACTCTATTAAAGCTCTCAACAGCACCATTGCCCATGGGATGGTATACAGAGGTGGTTTTATGCAAAATATAATTCCTTCCTAAGTATGACTTGAACACATCTGAAATGAATTGAGATCCATTATCCGTTAGGATTACCTTGGGTAACCCTTCCCTTAAAAATATTTTATCCAAAAAACATGCCACCACCTGGGCATTCACATTATTAATACTTATGTGTCTGGCCACTTAGCAAAATGATGAAATAAAACAATAATATACTTGATTTAATCTCCATCATGAACAGGACCCATGATCTCTAAACCTATCCTTTCCCACAGCATGTCTGGGCTGGGTGATTTAACCATGACTAGAGTCTTCTCAGAGTTGCTGCACAACACACAATTTCTTTTTTTCGATAGCCAAACCTAGATCAGGCCATCAATATAGATATTTGACTCTGCTTTTAGTTTTTGTTATCACCAAATCTCCTTCACAGCATAAATCAAGCACATCTTTCCTTCAATTATTCAGTGGGAATCACCCTACCACCATGTAGAACCACTCCATTTTCTAATGAGAGTTTGTTTCTTAGTTCCCAGTATACCTGTAGGTTCCCTTCTACATTCCTCTTACTAGGCCAACCTTCATTGATCCATCTGTGGAAATATGGATTTTTCTGGTCAGTTATGTCCCCTATCTTGGACCCCAACAGTTCTATGTGCATGTCACAAGTACCTGTGTGTTCCCTCCAGTTCCAGTTATAAAGACGCAAACACATGTGCGTCCTCCGTCAACATGTCCTCTGTCAGATCCGCCATGAATAGGCCGGATATTCCATTCCTAAGTATGAAAAGCCATCGGCTTTATATGGTTCACTTATGCCACTTTTCAGTCCAGGCAAGTAGGCCCTGATTCTGTCATCAAAACTCCTCTTGCCTTCTGCCTCTGAAAGCTCCAGCCCGAGCCTGCATCTGTGACCATGAACTTTGTCTCATCCTCTGCGCGGCTCACGAAGCCTGACATCAGCCTACTCTCTGCCAAGAACTGTATTTCACCTTCGAATTATCTGCTTCCCCCTCAGCCGATGCATTCCTGCCTAGTAGTTTAAGTAAACATTCCTCCAGTTACCAAGCAAAAAGGCCCATCTTCTCTGTCCTCATGCAAGTAATTCATAGCCCTGTTACCATGGAATATTCCTACCCCCTCGCATTCAGTGTAGACACTTAGACGCTTGTACACGCACGCACAGTCAGTATAGAATAGATTCTGTCCGAGAGTCCTTCTTTTATGGATAACATAGTTCTTTAAACATAGGATGTTAGATATGATTTGGGATTAGGTTGACTTGACCCCCCAGACTTCTCGTCTCCACATATAGAGCTAAATGTCAAATCCCCGTCACCCCCTAGTTACACGTCAATTACACGTCATACTGCTGCGCGCGCATCCATGCCAAGTATTATCTTATAGATCCACCTATACATGACATCACAACCAATCATGTTCCTTTTTACTCATTATTACACCCATTTTCGGTTACGCAGCCCAAACGTCAATTTCCTTATCAATTGTTACGCCTACTGTATTCACTTCATTATAATGTATGGACTATAAAAGTTACTTCTTGTCAATAAAGTATGTACTTCACTTCCTGAACCCCCGTGGTGACGGAACCTGAAGGCCGCGACTCGAGTCGGCCATTTTGGAATAAAGCCCATTCCGAAACTCTAATATCACGGATTCTGCCTCTCATTTTACTGAGCTATTTTACTATGTTCCTGTATCAAATTCAGTCCCGGTAAAGGAATTTTTATTTACCACACATCCTTGAATCTGCTGCAACATAGAATCCTTATCAATTGCCTCTTCCCATTCACACTCTGGTATGCCATACATTGGATCTCCAATTTCAGCCACACAACCTTTTTCAAATTCATCCTTAGACATGACTTTTACCGGAATCGGCATCCTGCTTAAGATATCAGCAATACTAGTTTTTGACCCAGGTACATAACATACTTCATAATTGTAGTCTAGCCGTTTGATGTACATGTGAGTCAGACTTTGAGATGCATTTAACTTTCATTAGTAGTCAATACTTTTCTCAATGGTTTGTGGTCACTGCAAAGGGTAACAAGAGAACGCCAAATGTTTGTCCTATAATATTCTAACCCCCACAATGCATTCAAGGGCTTCTCTTTCGATAACAGAATATTTCTCTTCCATGGGGGTGATAGAGAGTGATTCAAATGCAATGATAAATTCATTACACTCTTTATCAAATTGTGTAAGCACAGCACCCAATTCCTTGCAGTTTGTGTCTGTTGTAAACCACACTTCTCAACTTGGGGTCAAATCCCTGCAAGGGCGGTGAACAACATATATAATTTTATATTACCTGGAAGGCCTCCTGACAATCATCTGACCATTTGAATTCACACTTATTTATCAAAAGTTGTCTAATAGGAAAAGTTTTGTTTGAAAAGTTCATCACATATTTAGCATAGAAGTCTGCCATCTCTAAGAATGCTCTAATTTCATCCTGATTGGATGGCACTGGAGCATTCATTATCGATTTAACCAAAGAAGCCTTGTGTTTCACCCTCTTTCCACTTATTTAATGTCCTAAATATGTCACCATATTCTTTGCAAACTTTCATTTTGCATACTGTGCAGTCAGACCTTTAGTTATTTTAAAATATGTAGAACCTCCCTGAGTTTGGCTGTCGTGTTCAGCCTTGGGGCCATATTATCAAGAACGGGCATTAACATTATCGCCGCTTTAGCGGCAGGAAACTGCCGCTAAAGCGGCGATAAGGGGGTTGATAATATGCCCTGTAGAATTCCAAGAGAAACCCAGGTTCTTTTGTGAAGGATATCAAACCTGGGCTTCTATTGGAATTCTATAGGGCATATTATCAAGCTCCTTATCGCCGCTTTAGCGGCAGTTTCCTGCCGCTAAATCGGCGATAATTTATTGTCCGTTCTTGATAATATGGCCCTTAGTGTCACCCATGACCAGGATATCATCCTGGAAAAATATCACTCTTTTAACATCCATAAATAACCTGAACACCAATCACTGGAACATTGCAGCCACTAATTCAAATGGTACCCAAACAAACTGAAAGCATGCAAACAGCGTGATAAATGCTGTTAGCCGGTGATTTTCTGGATGTGAGGGTATCTGGTGATAGGCGAAAGTTAAATAAATGGTGCGTACCCTTAGAAATTGACAGCATTTATAAAACTAGCCTGTCAGCCTATAAACATCTGCTGCTAAAAACAAAACAAAACTATTTTACTGATAAAATTAATTCGGCTAAAAACTCTTCTAAAGAGATTTTTTAAATAGTAAAAACTATAGAACACCCATGTTCCCCATCATTTCTGGCCAGTCAAGAATTGTGTAATAAGATTGCTAAAAGCCTTTTCGAAAAGGTAAATAATATCTATGTTACCTTCTCTGATTCAGCCCAAGAAAACACTTAGAGTCTAGCACCCTCCCAATTAGGAACTAAGGCCCTATTCTACTTAAATTTGCCCCTCTAACAGAACCTGACATAACTAAGCTATTACTGAAGATAAAGTCAGGCTCCCCTTGTGATCCATGCCCAAGTACGGTAGTTCTGCTAGCCGTAGAACCGGTCTCAAAAATATTGACCTCCATCTTTAATACTATGTACTCAGATGGATATTTCCCAAAAGACTGGAAGCATGCGTCAATTTTGCCACTTTTAAAGAAACCCAATTTAGATACCAATGACCCCAACAATTTTAGACCTATATCAAGAATTCCACTCCCGGCAAAGGTCATTGAGAGGAATATTAATGCCCAACTAAATACATTCTTACAAGATTCAGAAGCCCTGGACCCGACACAGTTTGGATTTAGAGGGGGTCACAGCACTGAAACCACGCTGCTAAAATCCACTGAAGAGATCAGGAACATTTTGGACCAAGGAGGGAATGCTGCCTTGATCATGCTGGATCTTTCAGCGGCATTCGATACCGTCCATCACGGTATACTAATGGAACGTCTTATGGAAGTAGGAGTCAAGGGCTCTGCCTGGAATCTTCATAAATCTTTTCTGACGGACAGAGTACAAACTGTAACATTGGAGGAATTTCAAGCTGAATCATTTTCTCTGCCTTGTGGGGTTCCCCAGGGATCATCACTCAGTCCTACTCTATTTAATGTATATGTTTCCTCTCTGGCACCGCTTGTCGAATCATTTGGGTTTACACTAACCTCATATGCTTATGATACCCAAATAGTGGTCAACCTACTCCCAGGAAATTCTGTGAATACTTCATTAAGACTACAAAATTGTATGTCTGCTGTGGGAGGCTGGATGGCAAAACCATTGCCTAAAGCTTAACTCCAACAAAACGGAGGTGATTCTCTTTGGCAACAACCCTAACCAATGGACACCAGGCTGCTGGCCGGCAGATCTTGGCCAACTCCCCACTCCTGTAGGGAAAGTAAAAAATTTGAGAGTTTGGTTGGATGATAAACTGAGTGGCAGGGATCAGGTAAACAAAGTTGTCTCTACTACTACCTACATTCTCAAATCCTGTAAAAAAATTATGCCATTACTTCCAAAAGCAGTACAACAGACAGTTGTTACTGCTCCTATTATGCCAAGACTGGACTATTGCAATAGTTTGTATCTGAAAATACATGAAGGGTCCTTAAATAAATTACAGATTCTGCAGAATGCGGCTGCCAGATTACTTACAGGTACTCCTAGGACTGGTTCCACCTCTGCTCAAATCAAAGCTCTACATTGGTTACCTGTGAGGCAACGCATTCAATTCAAGGCCCTGATGCTGGTTTTTAAGGCCCTTCATGGAACGGGGCCTGAATTCCTATTACAGCAACTCTATTGGTACTCCCCCACTAGAACCCTACGATCCGCAGATGCTAAATTGGTAACAGTTCCCAGGGTGAAGAAGGCCAATTGGGGTGGTAGAAGCTTCATAGTTAATGCAGCCAGAGCATGGAATGCTCTCTCTCTATCTCTAAGAAGTACGACCAATCTTCTTCCATTCCGAAAGACATTAAAAACATTTCTCTACACTTATTGATCCTCCATATCGACTCGATCCCTCTTTAGGCCTTCTCTAAGCGCCAGGACACCTTTTTGGTAACAGTTGCGCTCTATAAATGGCCTTAACATAACATAACATTGCACTTATCCTGGGAACGGGAAATTGGTCAACCAATATGTTTTTGTTCAGGTCTCTCCGGTCAACACATAACCTAAGTTTACCATTGGCCTGTCATTCCACCACCAACGGAGCGACCCAGTCTGATGACTCAATTATTCCTGCTTCCTGTATCTTATCTAACTCCTTGGACACCTCATCTCTAATAGTTCCTTGTTTTGTGAGTGCAAGGAACAGCATTACACTTTAAGATGATTTTATGCTGGAACCCCTTAAGTTCCCTAGTGGCATCTGAAAACACCCCAGGATACAATTCCAAAATGTTTCCATCTCCATCAGCCTCACCATGGACCACCAGGATAGAATTGAGAGAATACCTAGATTTCCTTGATCCCACAATCCCAAAACTGATGGATCCGCTTTGGAGACATATAGCTTACACTTAGCCAAAGAACAATTTCCTCTAACCCAACAGGACAATAGGCTCTCCAGTAAAGCTTTTTGGAGAAATATCAGGCGTTTCACCTAACACTGGCTTCTAACTTCTCATTCCACGCCATCTCATTGACTATGGTGTATGGTGATCCAAAGTCCGCTATCATGATAACTGTTACTCCTTCCTATGTCTATGTCACACTTCGCTTTTTTTCTGTCACCATGCACTTCCAACACTTCAGGATCAGAATCTACACTCAAACAACACATATTCGTGTCATCACCATCAGCGTCTTGTGTTTTTGAACGTGAATCATCCTCTAATAGTTCTTCTGTCACATTCCTACTACCTTTCCACCTGCACATTCTTTGAAAATGACCCAATATTCTACAGCCTGAACACTTCTGATTTTGGGCAGGGCATTTTTTATCATTGGCTAAATGACCAGCCAACCTAAACCTGTAACACTTCCAGTCATTACTGTAATCAGATTGTTTTTTCTTGTTGGTAGATTTTGGTTCACTAGAGTTATTTTCTCGTGTGGTACTAGGCTTTTTGCCAGATTTTACCCTATTGACAATGTCTTTACCATCTTGTTTGTTATCATTTTCTGAGGTTTTTTGTTACCTACCAAAACAGCCTATGCGCACCTTCCATATAGTTTACCTCATTTGACAATTTCAATGGCCTCTGGAAGTAGTGCCTATCCTTTGGCCCAAAGGTTGTCTTGCGGAATTCGCCTCATGCATGACGATTTGGTCTCAAATTAATTCGTCATAAAAGGACCTGATACCACAAGTCAATGCCATGTTGTTTTTTAAGGAAGAGACATATTCTTCAATCGTTTCATCCTTTAACTGCTTCCTATGGTAGAATTTGTATCTGTCAATTCCCACGCATACAGTGGTGGCATAATAAACATTCAAGTTTTGCATCGCATTTACAAAAATGTCACTGTCACGTGTGTTTTTTTGATGCAATTGTAAATTCTCAACCCCAATGGACCCAAAGAGTGTAAACATTTTTTTTTCTTCCCACCAGAAATAAAGACATCATCCTCATCTAGAGGAGAAATTTAATTTAGAAAGTATTCTTTCAACTCTTGATATTTAAGTGAGATTTCTCCTGAGGATGGTATAAATGGTTACGGTCGGGTTAAATTCAGTGCGCTGCTTGAAGCCATGACAGAATAAACAAAACAACAGACAAAACTAAAAGTGATGAGTGATCAACCCAAACGTCTTCAATATAAATAGCATTGATAAATGATGACACAATAAATGGAGTGCAGGAATCACAGTTTACGTGTCTCCCAGTTCCTTGTGGGAGACTAGGCAAGTGCCCCTGTGCACACACAACTGCAGCATGTGGTAAAATAATTGCAGCATCGTGAATGAATTGCAGCGCTGCGAAAATAAGGTTCCGATGCCAAGTAAAACGTGTAGAAAAAACTTCCAACGTCTCACAGCCATAAACACGTTGGGAGACTAGTGCGCGTGAGTCTCCGATAGTCGTTTCAGTCTGGGATGGCATTTAATATGGCGGATTTCACATTGCATGCTTGTGGTTGCACATACGAGTACACACTATGCAACGTGCATACACTATGAGGAGTAACGCAGAACAGTCCCGGGCCACTGCGATGCCAGCTCATGGAAGATTGCAGTGAGTCAAATAAGGTATGACGGTTAAAGCAAATTACAGCTCAGGCTGCCTTATATTAAATTGTAAAAAAAAGTACAACGCTCACTTACTCCAAAGCCACTTCCACAGTGCCTTCCACAGCGACAGCACCTCACTTAAAAGTTGAAACTGGCCTTTTTGCCAGGAGTTGGTTGCATCAATCCATAAGCATGAACCTGTGCTGCAGCCAGCACAGGTTCATATGCTAGGGACAGTCGTTGCCGACATTTGTAGTAATCAGGATACGTGCCTCAGCACTTCAAGGAGTGAACTGCCTTTGCCTGCTTCTTCCTTCTCCTCCCGTCTCCACCTTCTACATTTCATCATAGAGTGCTTATAACCATGGAATGCATACAGTGACTATGGAGTCTCTACACGGACAATATACAAATATTTGCATTCTAATAAGTCACTTCACAACAATAACCAGCTATAACATTCATTCTGTTTTTTCACATATTTTGAGAGCAAGGGCCCCTGACAGCGCCTGTAACACTTTTCCTGGTTGTCTTCTATTATCAATAAATAGATAGGCATTTCTGCAATTTAGGTATTATAGAAATGATTTGCTACAGATCTAGATACAACATATCACAACTTCCTAGACTTCCCAACAGACATATAAATCCCAACATCTAGTTTCACAGCAAAATCGTTTCCACCACTTGCACACACAGCAAGCTAGGTGCTTCCATTCAACATAACTACTAAAAAACAAAAAGACCCCATATTCGAGGTCAGACCATTCACTAGTTATCTCTCATCTCTCTTAAATTATGCCACCTCCCAAAACTAATACCAACACTGGAGGTAGGCCAACGGCAGTAAAGCTAGGCCTCTATATAATAAAAAACAACATAACCGCTAGAACTGCAACTAATCTTAAACCTCAAATTCACTTGTGAGGGCACATCTTGAAGAACAACAAAATGCGCTTTAGACCTTTGTTTTCGTCGAATTAATCAATGAATTTATTTATTTTTATTTTCATTTTTTTGCCTTCCATTTTTCAGAAGAAATCAAAGATTCGACCATCTCTGAATGAGTCATACTTTAAACTAAATTCATCACACCATTCATTTATTCACTCCATACATTCTGATCATACATACCATTCACTATTCACATTCAACCATCCTAAAACAAACATGAACTAAATTATCTGGATTTTAGTTTAAGGAAAATGTAAGATTCTTTTTATCTAGACCACAGAAAAAATGCTATACAAAGTAATCTCTATATTCAATTCTTTTTGGTGCATTTGTAATTCTTATGGCCACAAAACAAGGTCTACGCATTTCGATACCCCTTCATTCCTGGGATTCTCATCAGGACCTGTAGGTTAAAACAACAAGAACCTTTTCAGTAAACTGGACGCCCAACACCTCATCGAAACAACTAAATGTCTCAATTACAACTTAATTTACCTCGGTAGAATGAAGGATAGATCAGCCGATCTAGCGAAGGTAGAATCTAAAGTTGAAAAATAAATAGATAATACGAAAGTTGTGGCAAAAGTCAAGAGCCATGTGAAAATCAAAGTCTCACATTCTATCTCATCCACTTATTTACTTACATTGTTTTAGTGAATTGTTTGCAACTTGGAGAGCCGTAGCTCCAATATATCAGAGGAAGGATTCGCCAGCTGTAAAAAGTGAGGACAGTCCTTAAAGTATTTTTATTGCTATTTTGTCAAGCATACTTTAAAAGAAAATTATTCTAAGGCGGGTTACCTTAGTTGTATGGACGACAATTTATTCTTTAGACGGAGTCCGGTTAATGGACCGGTCTTCGGATTCTTTGTTGTAAACTGTAAAGAGTTGAAAGTAGCATTGTAGTTCAATCTTACGCTATTACTTATGAGTATTATTTTCTTGAAGAATCCTAAAGCGGGAGCATACCTGAGTCTTTCCCTCGTCGGTAGGTGTAGTTTTCGTTACTTTCGGTAGTTGGTTCTTGCCGTCACTAGTCACGTGTCGGTACACGGCGTAGCTGTTCGTATTTACATTGAGAAACATAGAAGACAGACTTTTAGTGAAATAATCTTCATGTAAATGAGTATCTGTGCCGGTCTAAGTGGCAAGACCGTTTTTTTATAAAAAAAAGGAGATAAATGCGGAAACAATTTTTAATTCTGCATAAATGAAAGATTGCGATGAAGTTCTGGGGTATTTTATACTTGATCTTGGATAAGTAAAGAGTGCAGAATATTATTGAGAGAGGTGAAACTTTATAGATACTATTTAAGACTGTTCATGTTCCTAATAAAGGCAAAGGGACCGCTTTAGCACAGTATTGTGAAGCGAAGATGTAGCTCAATTTATACAGCTCAGAGAGCTCATTTAGTCCATTAATAGCTGTATTAAACTTCAGTATTAGCATAGCTTCTCTTCTTGATAGTTTGAGTTCAAGGTCACCACCTCTTTCGTCTTGTTCAACTTTTGAGATCACTGTCCATTTTAGGTCTTTAATTAGATGGTTATTGGTTTTCCAGTGGTTGACTAATGGGGCTGTTTGGACATTTTTATTGATCCGTGATTTGTGTTGAGACACTCTTATTCGGATTTCTTGGCTTGTTTTCCCTATATACAATAAGTTACAGGGGCAGCGTATGCCATAGATAACAAACTTACTTTTACAGTTGGTAAAAGATTCATGTTTCCAAAAAGTAGAATAGTGTTCAAATAGTGTACCCTCTTCTGTAGATTCGCAACAAATGCAAGTTCCACATTTATGATGGCCTCGTACTGGTGGAAGTCCTACAAAATCTCGTAGGGTAGGTTGTTTTTCTTTTGGCATTGCTGCTCGTACAATTTGAATCGCTATGTTGCGATCTTTTTTAAAAGCAAAGAGTGGATTTTGACTTAATGAGAGGTCGAGATTCTTTATCAAATGCCAGTTTTGATTAATCACTTTTTTCAAGATGTTTGAATTGGGACAAAATGTGGAGACACAGCTGATCCTTTCTAGTGGTAATTTTTCTTTCTTTGCAAGTAACTATGCTCTTGGAGTCCACCATGCTCTTTTCATTGCTCTTTTCAAAAGTTTTCTGGGATAACCTCTTTTTTTCAAATTTTCAAGTAGTCTTGTGGCGTGTATCATATATTCATCCTTGAAGTGACAATTACGTCTTACATGTAAAAATTGCCCATATGGCAAATTTTCTCTCAAATTCCTAGGGTGATTACTTGTGAAATGTAATGTCTTTTTTCGATGAGTTGGCTTTTTGAATAAAGTGGTCACAAGTCTATTTTCGGATGGGTATACCTCCACATCTAGGAATGGGATCTTTATTTTGGAATAATTCAGACTGAATTTTATATCTTCAGTGCGATTATTTAACCAACAGTGGAATGTTTTGAGATTTTCTTCTGTACTGGTCCATGTCATAAACACGTCATCGATATAACGAGTCCATTTACCAATAAATTGGAAGAAGGGATTGTCGTTATAAATGAATTTCTCTTCAAATTTGGCCATAAAAAGTACCGCTAGCTCTGGTGCAAAGGGACAACCCATTGCTACTCCTTTAACTTGATAATAAAACTCACCATTGAAGTTAAAATAATTATTTTTTAGCGCAAAGCTAGAAACACCCCATTTGCTTCCATTTCATACAAAATACCTAAAATGGTCATTAAACTAGACTCTAAAACACAATTAATTCATCAAACCAACTCAAAGAAATTCAGAGGAATCCTAAGAACAGAGAAAATAAATATTAGACAGGAAGACCATCAATAGTTTAACAGACACAAAAACAAAAAACATGCAAATTGCATAAAGCGAAGCTCCAATATCTGTCAGATATGATGTATATAACAGGGGAAACACTTTTTTAACAACAAATATTCTTATTTACCAATAGATTTCTAAAATCTTGAAATACCAATATCACTTAAATCTCCGACTTTTCTAGGGTTGCATGTGTTCTTATGAGGAGCTTACCTGGCCTGGCCTAATTCTATTGAAGCAGGACCAAGGATAATTTGCACATTGCTGGGTACTGTTGATAGTGGCACTGTAAGTAAAATTCTATGGACTGTAATGTGTCCCTCAACGATCGCCAGTAGCAGAGATAAATTCAGGCATTTCTTCCATCACTTTCTTGTTTGTTGTATTGTATCCTCCAGGCCAGAATCCCAGATACAAACAACAAAAGTAAGGTTGTACTTTTCAAATGATAACTTATATTCCTATGTAAATACCAAAAAGACAAAAGATAAAATTAGAGCAGATATCCCAGCACAACATATCCCATGGTTCCCAAAAGTCACCAATTTCAAACCATAAGGCTAAAAGAATATACTACCACGTTTAGGATTATGAGAACCCCCATGTGCCCTGGCATGTGCATAAAAACAAATATTAACACGATAGCTCTGAAAATAGCAGTGCATGTATGTGATACTCTTACAAAGAAATCAAATTAAGCTAATACTGGTTTCACAATTAATATACACTTGAATGCCAGCTGCAGCACTATGTGAATTCTAACCATCTCCTGCATGACTATCAATGTGGCTTAAGATCATGCTGCAGAATGAAGACTGCTACCTTACATATCACAGAAAATGCCCTTATGACCACATTTGAAGATGACCTCTGGCTCTTGATACTGCTGGGCCACTCAACTTGCTTCGACACTGTTGACCTTCCCACTCACATCCACACACTGGAGTCTCAAATGGGATTAATTGGCAATATTTTTGACAGATTCTCCCCCTACCTTTCCAAACCACACCAGTTTGTTCATATGGGCACCCCAAGGTTCCAAAAGATCCCTATCACCTGCTGAGTTCACTCGGGCTCCAAACTATTCCCTCTTATCTTCACTGTCTACATGAATCCCTTTAGGGCTCTACTCACAGATAACAGCATCCAACTTCATGAATATACCGATGATACATAACTCTGCTTGAAAATCTTTTCTGTTCGAAGCATCCAATGCCTCATACACAGTTTGCACCTCATCCAGACCTACAAGTCCATCTCCTACCTGAAGCTAACCTCACCAAGACAGAATTCCTTTATGACTTTATACCCCAACTTTCAGCAATTGCCAAGTTACTTGGACTTATCCTGGACAGGAATCTCACAGTCAAGGAGCACATTGCCTCTCTCTTTGAAAGAAAGTGGAACAATATCTTCCAGAAAGGCCATTAAAACCCTCAAGCTCTCGCAGCTATAGGGCAGTAAAGCACTACTCCATGGCCTGCCAGGCTCTTCATTGGCTCCCCCCTTTAGGGCACCCTACATGCCTCAGCACGTGTCATCCAGGGCCTGACGAAATATGATCTTATTGCCCCGCCCTGGACCTCCTACCTACAGTCCTCATGGAATTCCATTTTCTCCCATTGCTGGTTCTCATCATTTTCAAACCCAGCTGCATTATTTATAAAGCTATTCCGACCATCACCCGCACTTATCTTACAGAGAAGCTTACCATCTCTAGTGGTTCTTGGAACACCCGCAGCCAAGACACTATCAGACTGCAAACTAAGAAGTGTAAAAAATCAAGAACAAGTCAGTAGGCCCTTACTATCCACGCACAGAGATGTTGTGCGGCAACACATTTGCTGGCACTCTTTTCTTCCTGTCTCAGTGTTCACACACAGAAAATATGACTGGTCAAGTGGGGTCTGCAACATGATTAATCTTCATGTGACTTAAGAGTCTGTTCATTATACACTTTCGATAGGTTGACACAATTTGGTTGTGTTAATGGGAGACCATGTCATTGGTTGGGCTACCTGCAACTCCATGGATCTAGAAATGATCAGTGCAGCTTTCTTTAATGCACTGAGTTCTGCTAAATGATATACTAGGTTAGACTTCACTTCTGAGAGCTACCTCTAGGATGATGGCGAGCTACCAGTAGCTCTTCAGCTACTTTTTTTCCCAACTTTTTAATGGATGCAAGCACCTCCTCCCTTGAAATCGGTGCTCCCAGAACCTCTGCGTCCTCCTCTCCCAGAGTGAGGAGCATCATGCCCATAAGTAACTCCTGGAAGGAGTGGGCACAAACCCAAGAATCATTTGTGCATGTGTTTTTTTAAGTGAGTCGCAAGTTCCTTTTAGAATTGCACCCTGGGTATGTACCATATTTCCGTCACCGCCCAATTGTAAGATAGGTGTGTGCTGTTTATGTCTGTAGTAGTCGCGCAAGGAGCACCCCAGACCTGTCCCCCTCCATGTGCAGTTTTTGTCTATATGTGGTGTACACAAATCTTTTCAGCAATGCCCAGGCCTCTAATAACTCCCCCCGAACTTGTGTCCAATCGGCCAACTGGGCAGGCGTTTTATGCACAGTGTTATCTAATCTCTTGAGTTGCTTCTCCAGGGTCGTGATATCATCACTCAACTGTGTCCTCACCCCATATGTGGTCCTCATTCCCCCCCCCTCATAGGACCACCTTCATGGCCTCCCATTTCGTAGATCTATGAATCGTTGACCCCCAGTTATCTGTCAAATAGAGTCGCTGGGCCTCTTTTATAGTATGTGCATGGGGGGTCAGTAAGAGCCTCAGCCCTGAGTCGCTAGAGCGGAATGGCCCGTCGACCAGGCCCGCTTTTAAGAGTGAGTAGTAGCGGTACATGGTCTGAGAGGTAGTGAGGCATTCCCTTTTGGCGGTAACGGGCCCTTCATTCGTCACTGAGCCGCATGCTCTGCATTATCGTGACTAGTGACCTTAACATGCGAGGCTTGGTATTATCTCTGGGGGTTCCCTGTCCAGCACAGCGTCAAAGATGCAGATGAAGTCCCCGAAAAGGATAACTTCGGCCCACATGTATGGCGTTGCCGCTTTTAAAAGTGCTGGGAAAAAGTCAGGACAGTCCGAATGAGGGGCGTAAACATTAATATAACATAATTATAAAACATTTCTTGCCGTCCCATCTCCCATATGACAGCAAACCTCCCATCCAGGTCCAGGACGTGATGTAAATGTTGAAAAGGGACTCAGGAGCCACCCACACTAGGGCCCCCAGTGCGAAGCCAGAGTACGAGGTGGCGTGCAATTGGCCCCTCCACCATTTCCGTATACTCGAGGTAGTGTTCCCCTAGACATGTGTTTCCTGCAGCCCAGCAATCGCTATTTTATATCTCCTAATAAATGCATGCACTCTACGGTGTTTCTCTAGTCCCGCCATCCCCCTAACGTTCCAATTAAATATCTTCAGTGTTTGTACTGACATGGTTGCGTTGTCGTGTGCAAACCATTTCCATCTCCCCTCCCCACAGAGGTCCAGTACTTCCTCCCGACATCCTATTTGACATGTGTGCAATTTCCCATGACCCTAAGGTTCCCTCAACAACTGAAAGAACGTTAAAAACTGAACAATCCCCCTCCCCCGCCCTATGGGCAGTTGCATTACCTTTGATGTATACATTGTGATCCATACAAATAGCAGCACATACCGCCCCAAACCTCCCCCCCCCTACTAAAACATTAGTTCCCAGCACAAAAACTCAGAGGCAGAAAGGTAGTCTGGCCTCGCCTATTATACGGGTAGATCTATTGTATCTGTTGCTGTGCTAGAGAACCGACTTCGCCCAGGCGCAAGATTGCTCTCTAGTGTCCCAGACGCGCCTGAACTCTGCTGGTGGACGTCACAGCCCTGCCAGTGCCCTTGCTCCCACTGTGATCCTTTCTGAGCATAGATAATACTGATTACAAACATAAGAATAAAGTACGGAGGAAATACAATCCCCATCGCCCCCAGTAGCAGGGCCAGCCAGCACCCCACTTGGCCACAACCATTGTAGTTACACCTATCTGCACAATAGTCCCTCGAGTTCTCCACCTATACCAATCAGTCATGTCCACTGCCTGGGTCACCTGCCCCAGCCTCTGGGTCCGGCGTCATATTAACAGAGTCCGGCACTGTCTGTGGCCGATGCCTGCTGGGTGCCGTCCTGAAGGACTTTTATGCGACCGGAACTCGCCACCCTTCCAGCTTGCAGTTGTCGTTTCAGATGTCTACGGCCCGCAGCGTGTGCCATGCCTCTGTTGATCCAGTGGAGGCCCTGGAGGGTACCAGGTGTCCCCCCCCGGCCCCCTTGCATCCAACCAGTCGCTTGCCTCCTCCGCCGAGAAGAAAAACAGTGTGCGGCCCTCATTTTCCACTCGAAGTTTAGCGGGTAACATTAGGCTGTACTTTAAATTCAAGTCCCACAGTCTCCGCTTGACCACGATGAATGTCTTCCTCTGCTCCTGCACTCTCTGAGTCTAGTCTGGGTACACCGATATAGAATGTCCTTCCAAAAAGAAGTGCTTTCCACAACGGGACCGATGAAGAATGTGATCTCGGTCGGTCTCGAAAATTAAATATCCTCGCAATGATGACCCTGGAAGGTGCTCCAGGCCGAGGCGGCACCACCAGCACCCTATGCGCTTTTTCAATACTGAAAAATGTAGATATTCGCGCTGGGGCTATTTCCTTCGCTAGCCACTCCTCAAGGAACAGTTCGGCTGATGGGCTTTTTCAGGGAATCCTACAAATCGAAGATTCCCCCTTCTCGCCCGTCCTTCAGAGTCCTCTGCCCTGTCATTTAGTTTTATGACTTGCCGCTTGAGTTCCACTACCGTGGCACTAAGTGACTGACACTCTGTCCGAGACCTTCCTCAGGTCTCATCTCAGGAGGTTTACGTCGATGGCCACTGCATCTATTTTGTGAATCATATCATTCCCGGTAAACTGAATCGCCTGGATGACGTCCATCAGTGTAGGAGCGTCCATGGTCTCCCGCTCAGCAGCCCCATTCCCACCAACAGGGTCCTCTTCTTCAGCTCCAGCTCCAGCTCCATGAGGGATGGGTAAGTGTAGTTCAGGTTTTTATTTGCCTGAGCCCTGGGTGCTTTATCCTTCATGGTTGCAGGCTAATCGGGTTATCCCCCGACGCTCAATGTGGCCCCAAGTAGCTTAAGCTCCAGCTCCTAATTAAATAGTTCCTGAGGCAGTCTAGGCCACCCACAGGCCACTGCAGTTTTGGCTGGTGCACGTTCTGCCCCAGAGCACGTTCTGCCCCGACCCGGCACTGCGCACCCCTCCAACGGGCACGGCACATCCTTCAATCGTCGTCCCTCGGAGAGGGGTCGGCTTTCCTCACCCTCGGAGGGTTCCGATGGTCCCGCCTGCGCTGCAGCTCTGGGCCAAGCTCTGAAGCCCGTTGTCCCGCAGCCAGTTCCCTCAGCAAACCAAGATGGCGCCGCCACCCCTCGAAGGCCGCAACATGGTCTCAGCGGTCCCGGGGGCGTTATCCAATGTACAGCTGTACAGAACGGGCTACAAATCAATATTTTGACATTTTCATTAACAGCTTAGGAAAAGGACGTGGCTTTGCTGGGAAGAAGACAAAGGGTCCGATTCACAAAGATTGTGTTCTGAGTAGGCGTGACTTACTCTTGGAGCAGTCCTACCTTATTACTGAGTTACTCCTGGAATCCGTGGTAGCCAAGGGTACTCCAAGAGTCTGTTATAGTTCACGTTGTGTCAGCAAAACTCACAGGACTATTTCGTGTTTGATACTCTCAGTCCACAGCAGAGTTCAAAAGGTAAGCTTTAGAAATGAACAACAAACAACATGCTGAAATAGAAAGAGTTCCTGACAGTTATCTTTTCAATCCCAAATCTACACTCTCATGTACCAGGTAGCCCACATCCATCTCGAAGCAAAGAAAATGTGACCCTTTTTTGATCCCAAAGGCGAGGAGGACCTAGTTATCATTAAAAAAGCTACAGATATACCCTAAAAAGAACAAAAAAATAGTTCAACCAGCGAAAAACAAGTCTGCAAAAATAACAAAAGGACATATAAATTAAACAATGCCAAATCCACATTACCAACTGTACACTTGCTCTTTGGACTAGAACGAATAACATTTTCTCTCTTCTGCTTGATCTGCCAAGTACATCCAACCTCAAGCCTAGTGTGCTCCTCCAAGTTTCAACATATGCAAATGAATGTCTCACTCATCTTTACCCAAACCCAAACTAAGGAGCAGGTACAAGTCCACAGTTACACAATAAGAGCCCTCCTTTGCTCTTCAGGCACAACACCAAAACACCTCTAAAAAAAAGCCACACCTGACATCCTGCAACCAAGTAAAACCTAGGTATTCGTGTGCTACCCTCCCACCGAAATATGATTCAGGACCTCAGCAAGGATAGAGGTGCTATTCAAATGTAATTACGGCCCTGTCCTTTATTTACTGCCCGGGGCTCAGAAATTATATAAGGAAAATGGTGCTCTCATTGATCAGTTTTACTCTGGTGAGATTGAGCTTAAGACTTATGCTTTAGCAGTCACTCTAGTACAATTATCAAGTTTGTTCTTTCACATCTTTTATAATCTTCCTTAGCATTGTGCCCTAGTTTTTTGGCTGATGAGGGGTGATGCTGCAAAACAGGTCCCAGGATGCTTGTTTCCAGTCCAGGGAGGACCTGGCTTGGCAGTTCGGGCTGGACTGTTCCCATGAGGAGCAGAGTCAAGACTGATTGGCATATGGCTGGGTCTGAACTGGGGTGGTGTGATGAGCAAAAGAACATGGATTAAACCCAGATCGTTGTGACTGGGGTGAATGTTTGCATTGTTCAGCTTTCTGTCCATCAACTGTTCCTTTTGCTCTAGTTTTTCACCAGCATGCCCAAGAGAATTTGTGAAAAAAACAATCTTTCAAAGCATACAACCTGTTCCAAGCACACATGTGCGAATTGTGAAAGGGTAACCATTCAGCCATGATGGGTTTTTGCTCACTGGAGTCTCCGTTTTTTTGCATTGCTGAGGCCCCTGTGGGCTAACAAGTGACCAAACTAATTTCAATATTTCTTTTAATCAAATTCTAAATTAGTTCATTAGTAAATTCTTTCTCAAACTTTGATCGCTCCTCTTTTGGCTCTTGAATACAAAGAAAGCATGTCTTTTTATTACTAATTTGATTTTTCATCAACTGAATTTCACTGCCATGAGATAGTCTTGTTCTTGTATATTCGTAATAACCAGACGTCTGGATTTGAGGCACCCAGAAGCGGACAGTTCACCCCGCAAACTGGATAGTGGCCACCACAAAATTTATACTGGCTTCAGGGGCATATACCCGAGCAGGTAACATTAGGCTGTACTTTAAATTCAAGTCCCACAGTCTCCGCTTGACCACGATGAATGTCTTCCTCTGCTCCTGCACTCTCTGAGTCTAGTCTGGGTACACCGATATAGAATGTCCTTTCAAAAAGAAGTGCTTTCCACAACGGGACCGTTGAAGAATGTGATCTCGGTCGGTCTCGAAAATTAAATATCCTCGCAATGATGACCCTGGAAGGTGCTCCAGGCCGAGGCGGCACCACCAGCACCCTATGCGCTTTTTCAATACTGAAAAATGTAGATATTCACGCTGGGGCTATTTCCTTCGCTAGCCACTCCTCAAGGAACAGTTCGGCTGATGGGCTTTTTCAGGGAATCCTACAAATCGAAGATTCCCCCTTCTCGCCCGTCCTTCAGAGTCCTCTGCCCTGTCATTTAGTTTTATGACTTGCCGCTTGAGTTCCACTACCGTGGCACTAAGTGACTGACACTCTGTCCGAGACCTTCCTCAGGTCTCATCTCAGGAGGTTTACGTCGATGGCCACTGCATCTATTTTGTGAATCATATCATTCCCGGTAAACTGAATCGCCTGGATGACGTCCATCAGTGTAGGAGCGTCCATGGTCTCCCGCTCAGCAGCCCCATTCCCACCAACAGGGTCCTCTTCTTCAGCTCCAGCTCCATGAGGGATGGGTAAGTGTAGTTCAGGTTTTAATTTGCCTGAGCCCTGGGTGCTTTATCCTTCATCATGGTTGCAGGCTAATCGGGTTATCCCCCGACGCTCAATGTGGCCCCAAGTAGCTTAAGCTCCAGCTCCTAATTAAATAGTTCCTGAGGCAGTCTAGGCCACCCACAGGCCACTGCAGTTTTGGCTGGTGCACGTTCTGCCCCAGAGATATCGTCACAGGAACAAACAGCATAGGCCAAGCCCCGTCACTGGGCTTCTCCATATTGCCAGTCATCAACCAGTAGGCACCTTCTGAATGTCTGAAGGGGGGGCCTCCCAGTTAACAGCCTCTCTGCTTTGTCGTCCCCTAGAGCTCAGCGGTCCGCTCCCACCGCCGTCAGGCCCACATGCAGTCCCCCACCATGAAGTGTCCACCCCAGGTCCAAGACACCGGGCCTCCAGGCATCGGGACCGGTCAGGTCCCCATGTCATTCCGTTGTGGCCCAGCCGATTTCGGCCCCTTTCTCTCCCTCCAGGAGACAATGTCCTCTTGCCGCCTCCAGAGGCTTTGGGAGGGCAACCGACTGCCCCCCGCAACGTGCCCACCAGACAGCAGGGTCAGCGTACTGTTCTTTTAGAAAATGTAGGCCTGTTCCCCCAGGTGCGCTCCAGGTGAGTCCAGCCCTGTAACCCGGTCGGCCTCCCGCCCCGTCTCTCCGTGACTATCAATTAATAGCTGTCCACCTCCTCCGCAAGCCCGAGGGAGGCCGCCGATACCCCTTATCACTGCGCCTCTCAGACATCTGGGCCACGTTGCGCCATACACAGCAAGGAGGACTGCTTTCCCCCGAGCTCGCCAGCACAATCCAGTGACGCAGCCCAATCCTAGCCCCCGGCCCTGACCCAGGCTCTCCCCTTCCGCCAGTCAGGAGGCGGTCGATCGCTTCACGGGGGTACAGGCTGGTGGTCCCGCAGTCACCCACCTGTCCCTCCGCCAGGGCTTGGGGCATGCCGCAGATGCTTTCAGCCTCCGGGTGAGGTCCCATCCCGAACCTCCACTCGGGACACCAGTTCCAGGCCTCTAGGGTCCCGACCCGGCACTGCGCACCCCTCCAACGGGCACGGCACATCCTTCAATCGTCGTCCCTCGGAGAGGGGTCGGCTTTCCTCACCCTCGGAGGGTTCCGATGGTCCCGCCTGCGCTGCAGCTCTGGGCCAAGCTCTGAAGCCCGTTGTCCCGCAGCCAGTTCCCTCAGCAAACCAAGATGGCGCCGCCACCCCTCGAAGGCCGCAACATGGTCTCAGCGGTCCCGGGGGCGTTATCCAATGTACAGCTGCTGTCGGTGGCCATGTGGGATCGCACGGCACAGTAGTAATCCTGTAGGGCTCACAGTGGGAGCAGGATATTGCAGGATTTTGCCACAACTTGGCCCGCCGTGCGGAGCTCCGCAGAAACACGTCTACTCGGCCTTGCTGGCTAGACACGGCCCCCTAGCTCTTGAGCTACTTATTGGAGATCCCTGTGCTAAAGTCATGATTTGAATTTCCTCCTTAGCCAGAGGGGTGGATAGTTCATTAATCAGTCTGGCTGGCTTAGCCACATAGATTTGTGTATCCCATATACATAGGATGCAGCCCTCTAGGAAGTCCAAACTCCTTCATGTTTGGTTTTCTAGGCAAAGTTATGCTGCAATCATGGTGCTTATTCAATTGATCAAACCCTGTTCCTAACTCAACAGTTAAATCACATTTATGTGCATGAGACCGGTCTTAGCGGCACAGATGTCAGAGGTCATCATAGTTTCTAAGGTGACTAGCCTGCGTGCTTTTACACTAAAAGGATCAATTATCCTCAATAATATCTATTGTTTCCTTAACCGACCGGTAGGCAACAACACGGCCCGCCCTGTACTATTGCCATTGATGTAGAACGGGCTACAAATCAATATTTTGACATTTTCATTAACAGCTTAGGAAAAGGACGTGGCTTTGCTGGGAAGAAGACAAAGGGTCCGATTCACAAAGATTGTGTTCTGAGTAGGCGTGACTTACTCTTGGAGCAGTCCTACCTTATTACTGAGTTACTCCTGGAATCCGTGGTAGCCAAGGGTACTCCAAGAGTCTGTTATAGCTCATGTTGTGTCAGCAAAACTCACAGGACTATTTCGTGTTTGATACTCTCAGTCCACAGCAGAGTTCAAAAGGTAAGCTTTAGAAATTAAAAACAAACAAGATGCTGAAATAGAAAGAGTTCCTGACAGTTATCTTTTCAATCCCAGATCTACACACTCATGTACCAGGTAGCCCACATCCATCTCGAAGCAAAGAAAATGTGACCCTTTTTTGATCCCAAAGGCGAGGAGGACCTAGTTATCATTAAAAAAGCTACAGATATACGCTAAAAAGAACAAAAAAATAGTTCAACCAGCGAAAAACAAGTCTGCAAAAATAACAAAAGGACATATAAATTAAACAATGCCAAATCCACATTACCAACTGTACACTTGCTCTTTGGACTAGAACGAATAACATTTTCTCTCTTCTGCTTGATCTGCCAAGTACATCCAACCTCAAGCCTAGTGTGCTCCTCCAAGTTTCAACATATGCAAATGAATGTCTCACTCATCTTTACCCAAACCCGAACTAAGGAGCAGGTACAAGTCCACAGTTACACAATAAGAGCACACCTTTGCTCTTCAGGCACAACACCAAAACACCTCTAAAAAAAGCCACACCTGACATCCAGCAACCAAGTACAACCTAGGTATTCGTGTGCTACCCTCCCACCGAAATATGATTCAGGACCTCAGCAAGGATAGAGGTGCTATTCAAATGTAATTACGGCCCTGTCCTTTATTTACTGCCCGTGGCTCAGAATATATAAGGAAAATGGTGCTCTCATTGATCAGTTTTACTCTGGTGAGATTGAGCTTAAGACTTATGCTTTAGCAGTCACTCTAGTACAATTATCAAGTTTGTTCTTTCACATCTTTTATAATCTTCCTTAGCATTGTGCCCTAGTTTTTTGGCTGATGAGGGGTGATGCTGCAAAACAGGTCCCAGGATGCTTGTTTCCAGTCCAGGGAGGACCTGGCTTGGCAGTTCGGGCTGGACTGTTCCCATGAGGAGCAGAGTCAAGACTGATTGGCATATGGCTGGGTCTGAACTGGGGTGGTGTGATGAGCAAAAGAACATGGATTAAACCCAGATCGTTGTGACTGGGGTGAATGTTTGCATTGTTCAGCTTTCTGTCCATCAACTGTTCCTTTTGCTCTAGTTTTTCACCAGCATGCCCAAGAGAATTTGTGAAAAAAACAATCTTTCAAAGCATACAACCTGTTCCAAGCACACATGTGCGAATTGTGAAAGGGTAACCATTCAGCCATGATGGGTTTTTGCTCACTGGAGTCTCCGTTTTTTTGCATTGCTGAGGCCCCTGTGGGCTAACAAGTCACCAAACTAATTTCAATATTTCTTTTAATCAAATTCTAAATTAGTTCATTAGTAAATTCTTTCTCAAACTTTGATCGCTCCTCTTTTGGCTCTTGAATACAAAGAAAGCATGTCTTTTTATTACTAATTTGATTTTTCATCAACTGAATTTCACTGCCATGAGATAGTCTTGTTCTTGTATATTCGTAATAACCAGACGTCTGGATTTGAGGCACCCAGAAGCGGACAGTTCACCCCGCAAAGTGGATAGTGGCCACCACAAAATTTATACTGGCTTCAGGGGCATATACCCGAGCAGCTGGGGCTCATGCTCTTTAAGTAATCACCTCCAAAACCAATAATAATGACAAAAATGATTTTCCTGAATACCTGGCAACATCCCCAAGTACAAATCAGCAAGTGTTGGTCTACCGAAGCCCTTTGCACTGCCACCAAACATAAAATGAATGAATAAATGGATGAATGAAATAATTTCTACAGCACACAGCTGCTCGAAGGAATGTCCCAGCGCTTTTTCTATGCATCCTAGAGAGCAATGTATGAAAAGTGTATCTCCACCACACCATCACTAGACTCTGAATAGGAGTGTCTTCAATTCTTTTAAAAAATGTGCCTCATCCGAGATAAATCTCAAATGTTTAGGCAGTATGTTTCACAGACCTGCAGCTTTAACAGTAAAGGAGGAGCCTCCCCTACGTTGTTTCTGAAAAGGAGGAGACCTGCAGAGCTGGAACGCAGGCACCTCCCAGGGCGGTGTGCCACAATGCGTTCATTCAAGTACATAGGTCCTCTATTGTGGCGCGCTTGATGTGTTAGAGTCAGTGCTTTGTACCTAATACGTTGCCGAACTGGCAGCCAATGAAGTCTATCCTGGAATGGAGACACCAAGGGTCCTCAAAAATCTGGCGTGTACTTACACAGCTCAGCACAGTGATGCATCCATGTTGCATTCTGAGGTATGTATGAATGCCTTCGCCTGGACTGAGAGAACATGCAGTGTCCTTCTCAACATACTGAGACTGCTCCAGAATAAACACACTAATTAATGAGCTGGGCCCACCAAAACAATAACAAATGGTACACAATGTATAACACACAGAGAGGTAGATTTAACGAGGTGGGTATATGCCCTCCCAAATATGTCCTTGTAATACAGTCAGATGCACTTATCCCAAGGTCGTAGGGCTGGAAACTCATTAGCCCTTGCAAGGCTCTTTCTGCATACTGTACAATTTATGAATAGACTCAAACCTGAATTATTATGATGCTCCCATTAACAAGTATTCCCCCTTGACGGGCCGCAACCAAAACCAGATTAGGGGACGAGACAGCTGTTTTCCCACTAAATCTCTTGTTTTCATAAGACTATTGGGTATTGGTGCAAAAGTGGTAACATGTTTTGCTTCTGCGAACAGGTTATAGTAACTTGTTCAAAAGTACTTTGCCATTACAGAACTTTACAAGGTTATTGGTCCTATTTCTGTATTGTTTACATTAAAATACAACACAGTCTTTTCCAATGCAAACACAACATAGAAACAAGAAAAAGCCCCACAACTAAAGGTAAATGCTTACACCTCTGCTCCAGTCTGTGCCTCTACCCGATGCCCCATGCCTGTGAGACTGCTGGGTGGTGGCCGTGGAGTGGGGATTATTTGCATGGCGTCTGCCGCCTGACCCGGCTGTACTACTTGTGCGGTCTTCTTGCTTCTCCTGGAGGGTCGTGGGCCACTGCCGGGCTGGAGGGCCTGTGTCTGCCAGAGTTACATCCAGTGTTAGAAGTGAGCAGGATCGGTAGGGCACGGCGTGCCCCTACTTAAAAAAATTATTTCAGTCCGTTACCCTACTTCTTTGTTTTAAAAAAGCGTACCGGGACTGCAGGAATAGCCCTATTTTAAAATTGCAACTTTATTTTCCAGCCTGTGTAGTGCACCATGCACATCGAGGAAGGCCTCTGCAGTGCCCCCGACCTCCTTCCCTTCCCCTCTGTGTCTAGGGGCCTGCAAAGTGACACTGAAAGGGCAATTAGTCGTAGGATAGCTCAACAAGCATTGGCATAGCCAATAGGTCTCGCCTTTGGGACCTTATAAGTGTTTAGCCATGCAACAGTTGCATAACTAAACACTTATAAGGTCCCAAAAGCGAGACCTATTGGCTATGCCAATGCTTGTTTTATTTCATGCGGGCACTTAGCAGAGGTGCATGGCATCAGTCAAAAGCAAAGCTGTATGTAAGGAGGAACAATTCCAGGGCGACTTAACACCTACACCGAAAGGCCACAGGGTGCCGCCACAGCACAATAAATATTTTTTTTTTTTTTTTTTTTTAAACGGTTTTTATTAAACAGAAAAAAGGATACAAGCATGGGCCTACAACCACCAGGGCCGGCCGCTAGAATCAAAAAGGCTCACACAGTGTTAAAGTCATCACCGACCCAAGGTCCCCAGCCCATTACAGAAGCTCCGGATACTCCTAAGGGAATCAGGATACATACGTTTACCATAAATAACAACTAAAAACAAAAGGCGAGGCGTAGTGACATGAAGTGGGCGTCAGACTACAGCAGGGGGACCCTACATCCGACCACCAGATGGCGGTCAAGGGAAAGGAGGACTAAGAGGTCAGGGGGGGTCACGGGAGAGCCAGGTCTACACTCGGATATTCCAAATACGCAAGGAACCATCAAGGGTCAGGGGGACAAGGCAACCTCGGAAGTGTCCACCAGGGGGGGAGCACAGATATTTCCCCGATACTGATTCCATTGCCCCCAGATTCTACCCCATGCCCCCGGTTTACCACGAGCCACATACACAGTCTTCTCCCTGAACATGCACCAGTCCATGTTCTCCTTCCATACAGACACAGTGGGCGGCCGCTGGGAACCCCAAAGCTGCGCTATATCTCTCTTGGCAATCATGTTCCCCAGGGCCGCCCACCGAGCCTGGGCCGCGTTATAATCATTGGGCTCCCACACATTCAGAACACAGCGACGCACCTCCGGCAACAGAGCGACCCCGGTGACTTGTCCCATTACCACATGCACCCGGCGCCAGTATTCCGCCACCTCGCGGCACTCCCAAAGGATGTGGAGAAAGGTGGCACTAAGCCCACAGCCCCGCTTACAGAGCCAGTCTTCAGAAAATCCCATCGAAACCAAACGGGGACCCGTCACGTACACCCGGTGGAGAATCTTAAGCTGGACCAGACGGAGACGGGCCGGGATGGCCACCTCCTTAGGGGACGACAGTGCGGACTGCCAGTCCTCGTCGTCCAGCTCCACCCCATCTCCCGTCCATGCCTCCCGAAGACGCACCAAGAGGTCAGCCCGATTATTAATAAGTTTTTTATAAATTAGAGAGATAGTGCTGTCAGGCACGTGACCATCGAGTATGCGGTCCTCGAGGGGCGAAGAAGCCGGGACCTTGGTCCCTACCCCAAAGACCGATAACAGGGCATGCCGAACCTGGGCGTAGCGGAAGAACTCCCTTTCAGTAAGCTCGTATTCACTCTGGAGCGCCGCAAAGGTTTTAACCGCGCCCTTAATCCATAGGTCTCCCACTCTGCTAATACCGATCGTGTCCCAACGCTCAAAGCCTTTCGTTTTCCAGAGGCTTCCCAGTCGGTCGGAGGCAAATAAAGGAGTGGCACATGTTAAGCGCTCACTCCAGCCCATGGCTACATTAGCTGCCTTCCAGATCCTTACCGCAATCTTAGTAGGGCCCGTAAGGGTCCTTCCAGCCGAGCGGGAGTAAAGCGCCCTATTATAGTTACCGCCGGGAAGCAGGAATTTATCCATCTCATACGCCGGGTTCAAGCCAGGCGCATACGTGGCATGGTTAATGGCCGATAGCTGTGAGGCCCAATAGTACCTTCTAATGTCGGGAAGCGCAATGCCCCCGTCGTACCAGGGGAGAGTAAGCTTTGCCAGAGCGATGCGCGCCCGCCCGTCCCATACCAGTCTCCTCTGCAGGCTCTCCACCTCCCGAAAGTAGGCCACCGGAATGACGTCGAAGGAGTTTTGTAGTGCATAAAGGAATCTGGGAAGGGACATCATTTTAAACAGCGCTGCGCGACCAAGCGGGGACAAGGGCAGCTTACACCACCGAGCCGTATCCTCCCTCAAACGCCGAAGTGGAAGCAGGAGGTTCTGCTCATAGCGAACGGCCGGGTCCAACGAGACGTACACCCCCAGGTATTTAAAGCCGGACAGAGATAGTTGGATCGGAAGCCGAGGCGGCAAGAGGGGAGGGCCACCAGAGATAGGATAGACACAGGATTTAGACCAGTTAATCGTCAAACCCGAGTTTCTCCCAAAGGAAGTAAGAACATCAAAGAGAACATTAAGCGACTGTCGCGGCGAGGTGAGATACAAAAGAATATCATCCGCGTATAACGAGACCCGATCCTCGAAGCCCGGGGCCCACCGGATCCCTCTAATCGAGGGCTCCCAGCGGAGCCAGGCAGCGAGCGGCTCCAAGGCGAGAGCAAAGAGCAGAGGGGACAACGGGCACCCCTGCCTCGTACCCCTACCGAGAGCGAAAGGCCGAGAGACCCGCCCATTGACAACCACCTGAGCCATTGGTCCAGTGTAAAGAAGCTTCACCCAGCCAAGAAATCCCTCCCCAAAGCCGAATTTGGTCAAGACAGCCCAGAGGAATGGCCACTCGATGGTATCAAAGGCCATCGTGGCATCCAAGGAAACCAGTACGGCTGGTTCGGAGAGGTACTCTGCCCTAGCGAGGGCGCCGTGGAGCCGCCGCAGGTTAAGAGCGGTGTTACGATGAGGGATGAAGCCGCATTGGTCAGGATGGATCAGATCACAGATAACGCTCAGCAAACGATTGGCGAGGACTTTAGCCAGTATCTTAGGCTCGGCGTTTAATAGAGAAATAGGCCTGTAGGAGGCACAGCGGTCTCGTGGCTTACCTTCCTTGGGGATCACGACTATGGTAGCCAGACGCTGGTCGGCGGGAAGGGAACCCGTCTCGAGGGACTCCTGGAACATACGACGGAGGAAAGGCGCGATTTTATCCGGGCGCAACTTATACAACTCAATAGGCAGGCCGTTGGGACCCATAGCCTTGCCAGAGCGAAGGGACCGAATCGCAGTGGCAATCTCGTCAACAGACAAGGGGGTGTCCAGCTGTTCACGGTCCTCGACGGACAGGGCGGGCAAAGCAATATCCCGCAGCAGAAGGCGAGAATCCTCCTCATCCCTATCCGTCACCGGGGAGTACACGGCCCGGAGGTGGTCAGCGAAACACTCCACAATCTCACCAGGCTCAGTCACACACGCTCCATCCGAGGCCCGAAGCTCCGGGACCACACGATTCACTCTCTCCTTCTTGTCCAGCCAAGCAATCAATTTACCCGCCTTGTCCCCGGCGTCATACAATCTACCCTGCTGCTCCCTATACATAGTCTTGGCAGCATCAGTAACAAGAGACCTGTATTCAAACTGCTTCAAGCTGAGGGCATGGAGCCCGTCCGGAGTGACACCCGCCTCCAAGGCCGACTCCAGCCCCGAGATGTCAGTCTCCAGCTTCACCACTGCCTCACTCTTGATCTTCTTAGCCACCACTATCTGGGCGAGGGCGTGTCCGCGGAGCACGGTTTTAAAGGCTTCCCACAGGGACATTGCGGACGACACCGACCCCTCGTTTTCAAGGAAGTATTGGTCAATCGACTTGACCAAGCTGTCGCGAGTCGTAGGGTCTCGCAGGTACCAAGGGTTAATGGGAGCGATCCGCCCTGCAGACCGCGACCCGGTGTCAAAGAGCAGCCACAGCGGGGAATGATCAGAGATACCCCGCGCCAGGTGCCTAACCTCTCGAATTCGAGCAGTCTGGGCCGCGGGCATAAGGAAATAGTCTAATCTGGAAAGACTCCCATGCGCCCCAGAGTGAAAGGTGTACTGACATTGTGTCGGATGCATCAATCTCCAACTATCTACCAGACCGAAGGTCTCCAATAGTCCGCCGAGCCATGCCTGAGCAGCGGGGAGGGCCCTGGGCGGGTGACGATCCAGGTCACCCGAAAGCACCGAATTGAAGTGCCCGCCCATAAGCAAAAGACTGTCGGGAAGTTCCAGCAGCATTCGACCCAAGTCCGAAAAGGTGGAGTTCTGGAGGCCCGGGGGGACGTAAACTGAGACCAAGGAAAGGGACTGCCCCTCCCACCTCCCAGTCAGACACACATAGCGCCCTCTATCATCCGAGACTACCCTGGTGATCTCCAACGGAAGTGAGGATCGCAGGAGAATGCCCACCCCTCTAGAACCTGTGGTGAAACCAGAATGAGCCACGAGGCGGTATCCCCCCCTATTCATTGCATGACAAACATTACCAACCAGATGCGTCTCCTGTAAAAACACCACATCAGGAGCCAGACGACGCAAATACTGCAGCACAACACCCCGCTTGATACGGTCACCCAACCCATTGACGTTCCATGACATCAACCTCAACCCGTCCCCCCCCATCCCCTCCAGTAGATCAAAGGTCCCCCAGCCAGTAGCACAGCCCCCGAAACTGGACAAAAGTCAATACCTCGCCCTGAAAACAAAAAACACACATCAAAACAACTCCCCCCACCCCCCAACCCCCCCCCAAATCCAACTCCCCCCACCCTGCACCCCTGCGGTCCAAAAAACCCCCCCAACTTGCAGTGTGCCTGTCGCCCTACTAACCCCATTCTACGAAAAGACCCCGGAGGAGGAAAGGGACCCGTCCCCGCCCGCCCCCCACACAGGTCATAGTAAGACAAAATGAACAAAAGAAGTAAAACCCAGCCGAACAGTGCAAAATGGCAAAGTCAAGGACCAAAAGTCACTCCAAAGGGGACCCGTCACCTTCGGTACCGGCAGAGGGCCCAGGCCGGTCACCCCTGTCCGGCAGCGAGTCCAGCCAGTCACTCACAGTCGCGGGAGAGTCAAAAAAGGCAGTCCGACCCTCGTGTTCCACTCGAAGTTTTGCGGGATAAAGCATAGAGTACTTAAGGCCCAGGTCACGGAGACGACGCTTCACTCCCTGGAAACCCATCCGCTGTTTCTGGACAAGTTGGGTGAAGTCCGGATAAAAGTTAATTGACGAGTTCTCATGACGAACCGGGCCGTGGACCCGTGAGGCCTGCAGAATCGCATCTCGGTCTCTATAGTGGAAAAGTTTGGCTACAATAGGCCTCGGGGGGGCCCCCGGCCGCGGTCGACCGCCCGGAACTCGATGGGCCCGCTCCACGGCAAAGAACTTACTTAGGCCAGCGGGGGCCAGCTGTTGGAGGATGAGTTCCTCAACCAGGAGGTCAACCGGGCGGTTGTCGGAGGACTCCGGTACGCCTATGACACGGATGTTATTGCGTCGGGCTCGTCCCTCGAAGTCCTCCAGCCGCCGGGCCATCTGATCGTTGGCCATCTTGATGTCGCCAAGAGTGGTCTGCAGGTCCAATACATCCGCACCAAGGGTGGAAGTCCGCACATCGAGCGCTTGAACCCTCTCGTTGGTTTTAGAGAGATCCGCCCGAATTAATGTGACATCGATTGCCACCGTGTCGATTTTACGGGCCAAGGCCTCGTACTGCGTGGCGATGGTCTCCCTGATGCCATCAATGGCGCCCATGATGTCCTGCAGGGACAGCTCCGGAGAGACGGACGTGCCACCACCGGCGGCGTCTGGGGGGGCGCCGGCAGCTCCAGGGGACCCTCTGCCATGAGTGTAGCGGTCCATGTTATTCGCCTGGACCGGTCCCCCGCGGAGGGAAGCTTTAGTCTTACGCCCCTCGGGCCCCCCTTGCCCCCCATTTGGGCCACGCTCACCGAAGGGGACCGGCGATCAAGGGTCGAATGGGCACCGGCACCGCAGACGGGTGCCTTACCAGAGTCCGCAATATAGCGGTGTGAGGGGACCCAAGGCAATGGGCACACTAGTAGCAGGCGGAGACAAAGGCCTCACGCAGAGGCCTAGGAAACACCCAGCCACACCAAGCGATTCCGCCGTCCAGCCCCTTTAAAGTCCAAAAGTGAAACCGAAAGTGATGGAGCGGTCCCTGGCACAGCGCTGTAGCCGCTGTTGTTCAATTACGCCCCGGCTCCACAGTTCGCCCTCGCACCGGGCACCGCCGTCGGGTGGGTCCCAAAAGTTAAGACCACGATAAATCAGGATTCCCAGGTCCGATTCGATTTCTGAAAGGAGATCCGTGTTCAGCCAGCCTTCATCTTCCAGATTCCGTAAACTATATCAGGATAATCTCAGGATAAATTCCGAGGAGCAGCGAGGGTCCGGGGAGCCCTGTGCTCACACGACCATCTTGGATGCGCGCTAGGCTCCTCCACAATAAATATTTTTAAACCGCAAGTTAGTTCGGGATTTGGGAATTTTGTAGAGGGGCAGCAGTGTTACATTAACCTGGACAGCAGACAGTGTGGCATGTTATATCGATCTGCCATTCTGTAGAGCAAAATAATATGCAGAATGTACACAATATTTTAAAAAAGGAAACATGACTTAATCGGAGAAACAAAGAACGCGCAGGAAACCAAACAGAGAGATGCAGGTCGAAAGGGGGAGTAAAGAAGAGAGACGGGGAATGAAAAGGAATGAAATGAGGTAAAGTAAACAAGCATTGGCCGCGTGGCCGTGAAATTAATGCCGCGCGGCCATGAAAGAGAAAGTGAGCCACACGGGTAACATGGAGGGGGGGGGGGGGCGGTGAGTGCTAAAGCAACACAGGGAAGGTTGGCATATGGTGAGCACTTTCGCAGCCGCTTTGATGTTCTCAGTGGCCGCGCGGCTCACTCAGAACATCAAAGCGGCCGCGAAAGTGATCAGCAGGCTGACAAATGGGGTACGCGCCCGGCGCACATGCACTGTAGTTGGCGGCCTGAAAAGCACTAGTTTGCACTTCCAAATCCCGCTTTCTATAGCTCTCGCCAGAGCAGCGCTAAAGCGCTGGCTCAGGCGAGACCTAAAAACGGCTACCTCTGATTGCCCTGCTGCTGCCGTGAGCCTGTGATTCACACCTCCTTTAGTGAGGACGCTACTTGCCTGCGCCCACTGTGACCAATACAATGGTCACTTCGGGATACTTTGGTGTCCCCGCCCTTGTCCTCCCCTGCCCTTTATTTTCGGGCTCACGCAGACTGACGGACGCCACCTGGAAAAGAAGAAAAGGGCTTCACTGAGGACTTTGTGACTTGCTGTAAATCTGCTCTCCACCCAGCCAGAACTGAAAAATAGGGGGACGGCGGCTGACCCAGCCCCACCAGCCTCTCCTGGAAATTGTTCTCCGTGCCTGCCCAGAGGTCCCCGGACCCTCATTTACAGCTCTGCTCTTTTCTCTGTACCGGGGCCTGCAAGAGGATCCTGGACTGCCTCTGAACTCCACAAACATCAAGTAAGTTGGGAAAATAAAATACCTGGTGCATTTTTTTTAAATAACCGGAAAATGTCGAATGTCCTATCTGCTGTTTTTTTACTTTATTTTTTTTAATGTGTACCACTGCTTTCTCTGTGTTTAGGGATGTGGTCCTTTAAAACAAGCATTTGCAATGCAATAGGTCTCGCATTACTGAAAGTTTGACCTATTGGCGTTGTAAATAATAATGCAACACCAAAAGCTCAAACTTTCAGTAATGGGAGGCCTATTGCATTACAAATACTTGCTTTTTTAGGCACAAGGAGACTAAGTGATTTGCCCAGAATCAAAGGATGCTTGACAGTGGTCAAAGTGGGGAAAAAAAAGTAGGGGAACTGTGGGTGGAGAATCAGAGGGCGGGAATAACCTGAGGATTGGATCAGCGGGCAGAGTTAGAGGTGTGGCCAGGATTGGCAAAACATCCCAATCTTTAGTATTTGTTTGGCATTTCACTGACCAGTTCCAGCTTATTATGTTATGTAATTCAACCAATGGATACACATGATTATTTAACGATTAATATGAGTTATTGACATTAAAATAAATTCACGCACGTGGGATATGTTTCTAATCACAGAATGTCCCAAATATGCTTAAAAGTGGAAGCACAAGCCATTTGTTTCCGAGCCATGGAGTTTCTGTTGTCAGCAATATACACAGAGACAATCAATCATATGTGTGTAAATCACTGTATAGGAAATGTTACATAAGACAAAGGACTACAAGGTGTAGGAGTCACATGACAACCATATTAGTAGGCAGTATAGTTTAATAATGATTGATCTGGAGAAACACAAACTCAGAATTTAAAACTTAATACCATGATTGGGGGTTCACTTTAATAATCATTATTGATTTCTATCCAAATGAACACTTTTTGAAACATTAGGATAATCAAAGGCTTAGGGGAAAAAACCATAAAGCTCTAGTTTATACCTTGCAGTTTGTATGCAGCTCTAAGATGAAAGTTAATAGCTCACTGTTCTTTGTTAGGATTTTAACTTATAAACTGCAAGTAGCAAAAGGATCTTACTGACAAAAGCAGTAACCCATTGACCTATTTACAATATGTGCACTTTGTGATGGGCATGGTACATGTTCTTAGCAGCAGGCACATTAACCCTCTGCGCTATCTTTCCATGAGTCAAAACTTCCACTAGACAAAACTCTGATCTCGCTCTAGTAAGACGTTTACTCACCGGAGTTATCATGACATTTTTATTATTTCCGAAAATTGATGTAGGCCAGTAAGGAGGCAGCAAGTGCTTTTAAAACCATAATATACAACGCCCCCACTAAAAGTCAGCACTCGTTGCGGTCACAACGGTCGCACCACCCTAGAGACAGCTCTTCTCAGGGGTCCTGTGACCTCACTGTTGCTCTAAGGTCTGCTACTTCGTAGGCCTGCCAGCAAGACTGGAGGTGAACTTCAGTATGGATTGTGGTGGGCAAGCCTTCAAGGTGAACCCACACTTGCCACTGCTAGGGTACACCTGCTGGTGCTAAGACACCAGGGCTTTTCCGGATTTGCAGGGTCTTCTAAGGTCTAGCGTGGGAATGTGCTCCCTCAGGAGAGTGGTCTGGGGGCCTGCTAATAAAGGCTGAACCTGGTTGCCCAGTTCTAAATTCGGCAGCTCTGCCCCCAGTGCTACATCCGCTCCCTCACTGAACACCATACTGCCCCACTGAGAGAAATTCACACTGCCTTCAACTACAATCCAATTTGACCTGCTATAAACAACTGGATGCGACTCAATTCAAATTAAGCACTAGGCAAGAACAATATGCTGCCTAGAGGAAAAAGTAACATCCTAGAAAAAGCAAACACTCATAGGAAATGAAAGATTAAATAAAGTATGTGAAATGTAAGCCGAAACAACATGGTGAACTTAACGCTTTTACACTCACTATTCAGAAATCAGTGAGTGCTTCTGCCTGAAAACTACAGAGCCCAGAAAGGACCCATTTCAATGTCCACTGCTTATATATATGCTTACAAAACGTAAGCAGTATGGTTTAAAAAGACCACATTCGTGAACACAAAGCCGCCGTACACATTTTGTTTTCCAATCCACCCATCAACCAGATATTGCAGTACCTCCAGGTTTGGCGCACTTCCCCACCGGGGGAAAACAGTGCTTCACTGGCAAACTCAGTAAAGTGATGCTAATGTTTTTGGGGTTTGGATAAAACCGATCTGGCCACTTTAAGAACACTCCATCTTGCTTTATTTAGTTATTGATTTTTCATATTTTGAACCTTTTATTTCCGTGGCTGCACTTTGGAATAGAAAAATGTCAAAACGGCATTTCCAGCAAAAGTGTTTTTCTTTTTTGCATCCATTTCACAGGGGAACAAATGAACGACAGGAAGAGAGACAGTGTGAGAACCATTTCTTGTGTCACGGTTTTCGTTAAGTGAGGAGGAGTTAGACAGACAGAGAGGGAATAAGAGTAAGAAAGAGAGGGGGGGGGGAGGGCAGCTGCCAGCGGCAGAGCAGAAGCGGACACCTTCCTTGTCTTGTCTGGGCAGGAAGCAAGAGACGGAGACCTTTTCCTTCTCTGCTCCCCGCCCGTCCATGAACAGCCACAAATGCCAGCCTTCTCTGCAGGCCTTGGATATTTCTTACGTCCCGGGACGCATGTTCAAAATAAAAAAGTAGGGGAACGGAATCTATAGAATTAAAGAAGTAGGGGCACGCCGTGCCCTGCCATTCCTGCCCACTTCGACCACTGATGCTTGAGCTTCCTGCCAGACCCGAACCTGGTTACGTTAAATAAGAAGACTAGGAAACCGTGATGGTGTATTTTTCAAGACCAACGAGCTGCGTATGAAAATCGTAAACGTGGAATATGTCTAGTCTCTTCTTGGATTGTCTTGCATTTTCCTCGTCTGGAATACCGTAAAACAAGTGGATCATTTAGCATGAGGAAGTCCTGCTCAGCCGCTAGTACAGCGGGACGTTCTGCGAAAGAATGTCAAAGCTACTCTTTCGTTTGTGCATTATTCTCTTGTCCGAACATCCCTTTTTCTTTCTATAATACGGAGGTTAAACGTTAGCAGAAATGGCGTAACACTGCTGCTGGCTTTATCGACTTTCATTAGAATTCCTGCGAATTATTCACATGCTTTAATGATGTAAGAGAAGGCAATCCTACTGGCTTCAGTCCCATTACAGTCTAAGAGGCTGTCATTATTATGCTGAAAGGTATGTGCCAGTTACTGCTATCACTGAAATATAAACTCAGAACGCATGACAGTAAAATATGGCCCCTTTTAAACTTGGCCTGTCATCCAAGACAGAGGAGCATGAAAGCGCTATCAGAAAATTCTGCTGGTCAGTCCCGTTTTTCTCTCAGCGCCCGAGTAATGCTGGAGCTGTTTCAGTTGATGAAAGTCTTATTCCTATTCAAACATGACACCATAAAAAGCAGATAAAGTCGGAAAGCCGATAACGAGAGCCCAAAAGATATATTATCACTTTATTGGTAGTCCGGTAAGGAGAGATTAGTAGTTTCACGGAACCACTTTTAAGTGAAGGATCAATAAAGAACTGCGGCAGGTTTTCTTTTTCTGAGTGTTATGCCACTGGAACAGTAAAATGTATAAACTATTTAACTGTGTCGGTTATGCACAATACCCTTTCTCACCTCTGCTGGTGATGGTTGAGAGTAGTGTAGCGTAATGCTAGAGCTGAACTAGAGCGTACAAAGCGAGTAAGCGTGCCTTTTTTTAGGAGGATTTGCTGTCTGGGTGTTGCTACTCCTAAGATAATTTTGAAAAAAACTATAGGATCAAATACTGCATTTTATTTTCGACACCCCATTTTTACACAAATTCTCTGAAAAGCCATTACTGTGCCAAGCCAACATAGTCTGATGCTCCCCAGGAGTTGACCACGTTTTTTTTCAAGATGCACAATATGTTCCTCCCATAAGTAAATATTGACCTCCACTTTGCCAAGGCCTGTGTTTTTTCATGCTTGCTCACATGTTATCTCACTCAGGCTCACTACCCCCATTATTCATTCTCCTTCACTTTCCCTTTTACTCAAAATTGCTCACTTGCACTCACTCTTAAACATTCGGTATCACATTTTCACTCTCACTCTCACTCAGTCTCACTTTTTCCTACTCTGATTATCTCATTCTAACTTACAGTTTCACTTACACTATGTGACTCATTCTCACTCACTTTCTCTAACTTTCTTCCACATACACTCCTTCACTCGTGCTCAGTTACATTCAGGCACTCAATCATTCACACCCACATTTACTTACTCGCACTCATTATTCTTTGCAGGACACTTGAATACATATGTACTATACTATGTTTGAGCAGCTAGCTGGCTGACATGAATATGAAGGAGCCCTTGTGGGTTTCCGTGAGTCAGATCAGATTCTTTTGAAGAGTTCCTTTGTCTTCTGAGCCCTGCCTAACACATGTGTACAGGAGGAGCCCTATATTCATGTGCCCAATGTTTGAAACAAAAAATACTAATTGATTTCTGAACAATGAGCGTAAAAGCGTTAAAGTAACATGTCGTTCCTGCTTATATTTTGCATGCTTTACATAATCCTGCATTCCCAATGAGTGTTTGCTTTTTCCAGGATGTTGTTACTTTTGTTCAGGCAGTGCATAATTTGAATTGAGTCACATCCAGGTGTTTATAATGGGGCAGAATTGGGTTGTAGCTGAAGACAGTGCGAGTTTCACTCAGTGGGGCAGAATGGTGTTCGGTGGGGATAGGATGTGGAACTGTGGCCAAAGCTATCAAATTTGGAACTGGGGAGCCAGGTTCACCCTTCATGCCTAGTCCTTCAGACCACTCCTGGGAGAGCACATTCCCCTGATAGACCTTAGAAGCCCTGGTCTCTTAGCACCAGCAGGTGAACCCTACCGGTGGCCAGTGTTGGTTAACTTTGAAACCCTGTCCACCACAATCCATACTGAAGTTCACCTCCAGTCTTGCGGGCAGGCCTACAAAGCAGCACACCCTAGAGTAGCAGTGACTTTGTCACTGAGGTCACAGGACCCTTGAGGCCAGTCCACCTCACCCATTGGTGCCTCCATTGGCCTTGTTCCAGTAGTACTAATGCAACTCATCAGGGATTGGCAATGCAGGATTTGCATGCACACCAGACTAAGGGGCATGTTTTCAAGGGCCTAGCGTCAAGCTTGCACCTTGCAATGTGGTACATTCACAATGCAAAGCTCTAAGTCATATTTTAAAAGCCACTTAAAGCCACTTTGCATGTCTTTGAACGGCTTCATAGATATGGAGTAATGCAATGCAGCACAAACTGCTGCATTGCCTTACTGTGTGCAAGGGAGGTGTTGCGGTAGGGGTTGCATGGGAGACTGGTTTTGTAACTGGGGACAATCGGCCCCCAGTAACATAACCAGCAGAACTGTGCAGCATAATGACTCACTCTTAAAAACGCATAAATCACTGCAGAGTTACTTGTAAACCCAGTAGTTTTCCTGCAACAATAAAAGTCTCCCACACAACTCCCATGGTTTTTGACGCATTCACAGATTTACAAGGACTTCTAATCCTGGGAATGCGTCAAAATATTGCGCCTCCCCAGGGAAGGCATAACTAGGAGAAATATCTTTAATTCTCCTTGTTTTTTCCTCTTTCAAAGTGTGCTTTATTCTGCAGCACACATAGAAAGAGGAAAACGCCTCTCAAGATTGTTTTTGTACAGGAAGGTGCCCCTTCCTGCACAAAAACAATCCTGCATGCAACAGAGGCACCCTTGCACCATGGGGCAAGTGTGCCTGCATTTATCACGAGACTGTCGAAATGGCGCAAGCGCTGGGGGAAAAGACAGGAATGCACCATACTGGATAAACACCGTGTATTCTTGCCCTTTCCCTGTGATACAGGGCAGTGCAGCAAAGTAACTTGCTGTGCTGCCCTGTGCCACCATTCCCATAAATACGTCCCTGAGCTCACAAACTTCCATTGTCTCTCTGATTCATACACAAGCACTTTTAGCATGTGCTGCCTGCTCTGGGGCCACTGCAATTATGCAGCAATGGAGGACAAAATTATGTTGCACTGTTGACTAAATTATGCAGCAAAAAAGACTGCAGTGGTATGTAGTACATTTTCTGATATTTTATTATTTTGACATTTTTACACATACTATCAGTCTCTGCAAAGCTTTTGCCTCATTAATGCCAGTGTAACATGCAAATGCAGCGGTGAGAAAGGTGACCAGTCAACCTTTGCACACGGCCTTCCACTTCACAGCAACACAATTCACGTTGTTTAGTAACTTTTGATCCGTTTGAGCTACAAACAATTTTTGTTAAAACCATCAGATTATGCGGCAGATGTATTATGTGGAAAAATACGGCAGAGCTATAATTATGTGGAAAACATCTGCAAACTTGGATATTTTCCCATTCATGTTTGAACATCTTATGCTGGCCTTGTGCATGCTGCGTGAAGCACATAAAAAAACATAGGACTACAACTTTGCTTTTCTCGAGTGTCACAGAATGATGTAATCAACAGTGCTCCCAACACAGAAAACATTGACAGTGAGGTACAAGTGTATGTAACTATTATGCACACTCTGCCTCAGCTAACTAAAATGGTTTATGCCAGAACTTATCAACTTATTATGTTCCATGTTTGGTTTACCAGCTGCTATAAGATGTGTACTGCAGTAAGACATCTAGGGGGTTGACGTGGCCATTCAAGTAGTCCCTCCTTTATTATAAGGTGCAGGAATGGGCAGCAGAGCTCAATAGTTAGAACAGTGGTCTTTAAACCACGATTTACTGGTGTCTTGCAGTTTTTTTTGTCCCTGAACTTAGTTAGGGAACAATTTAAAATTGAGCAGTTCCCATTCTGAAGATACCAGTGCAAAATGATCAGTATTTTCAGGCAAATTCATGTTAACGTTTATTTAACATTCCCTTCTTTATTTGAAAGATTTCTCTGATCGTGCTGTTGCAGACACTCACCAGAAACCGGAGGAGGGTGTTTCTGTTCTCAAACCAGAAAGACGGGTCATCCTCAAACCACGGCACTGCAAGGCCAGAGAGGGATCAGGTTCACTGCTAGATCGGAGGCAAATCAGTGTCACTGCATAAGCCGCGAAGCACAGTTGTCACAGAATCTCGGAAGTAGGGGTGCTTCCTAAATCTCTTCTACCTGCCATATAAATTGCTGTTAACTCAGAAGCTTCGCAGTATTCGACTTTCTTCAATTGAACGTCAAGTTTTAAAGAGGTAAAGAGCCAAAGCCAGGTTCTGAGACTATCCAATGTCTTCCCTCACATTGATACAAACAATGTAGCATTTAATTCCCCCATTATTCCATTGAATAAATGCATGTAAAAATATTTTTCAAGTAAATGCCTTAAGTGTGAGCTGACACATTTTCATTTACACCTTAGTTTTCATTGTCAAACGGCTAATATTCAATATAGTGTTTACCGTGGTATTAAAAAATGACATGGACTCTTTCTTAAATTGTCTTGTGGAAAATCCCGATTCGTAATGACAGCCAACATTTAAAATAAATCATGAGTTTTGGTACAGTGCTTATTTTCAAATGTATGTATTTACACAATTATTTATGTAGATGCTTCAGTGGCTGCAGAAGAAAAATGCTTCAGCCACATCTGGCGAAACACACAAGTCCCCAGGCTCCAGATCGGAAGGACCAATGGCAAATGCAAATCAGGGTTTTGAAAGGCAAACAAGTGAAAGTGGCAGGCTGCCCGAGAAGAGGAGAAGAGTCGATTCTGAAGACAAAGTATTGTTAGATGGCTGTGGCACTAACAACAGTCACATACTCCTCCAGGGAAAAGTGGTGGAGAGTGTGGACCAAATTGATCACCCAGCCTGCTGGTCTTGGGAACAACTTGAAATGAAACGGTCAGAGTATCCATGGCTCTTATTTTCCAAAGGCAAGTTTGGATGTAAAGTGTGCAGGAAGGTAAATCTTAAAACAGAAATAAGTCACGGTGTGCATTTTTCCATGGAATGGGTAGATTGCTTGGTCATCCCATATGGTCCTTCTAAAGACAAGCAGCAAATTTCTCTGTGGAAACAAATATTTTGTCATAAGATTAGCTCCTGTCATCTTAAGGCACTAGCTATTTTAGAACAGAGGGCCGGTGAAAGTATTCCACAGTACAATTTGAAAATGCAAATGAAAGTACAGGGAGAGACATGCCATGTATTCAGAACTGCATACAAAATAGGCAAACATGAGCGCCCTTTTTCTGAAATGCCGTTGGATATTGATGTTCAAAAGATGAATGGTGCAGACTTGGGCAGAGTCTTGCATTCAGATCACAGCTGCGCTGACATAATAGACCATATTGCTGCTACAATGAGGTCAAGGCTGATTGATTGTTATCTTGCAGAATGAGTCAAAAATAAGCCTCATGATAGATGAATCTACCACAGTTAGTAAATTGACCACACTAATTATCTGTGTAAGAGCATGTATTGATAAACACAATGAGCCACTGACCTTTTTCTTAGACCTTGTTGAGCTGCCAAGCACAGCAGCAGATATAATCTTAGATACCTTACTTGCATGCTTACAGAGACACGGTTTTACTGATGAGTATTTAAAAAGACATTTGGTTCAGCTTGTAACAGAAGGTGCTTCCAATATGATAGGTAGGAAATCCGGTGTGGCAACTCTTCTGAAACTGAAATATCCACAGTTGAGTGTATGGCACTGTGCTAACCACAAGCTGGAGCTTGCCATGGGTGATGTTTGTAAAGAAGTATCAGGCATTAATCAGCTCAAAGTTTTTTTGATAAACTATATACTACCGACCATGCCTCTCAGAGAGAGCTTGGGGAATGTGCTTTGGAGGTAGAAGTAAGACTTCTGGCAATTGTAAAGGTGCTAGATGTACGTTGGGTGTCCTCAAGTGAAAGATCTGTGAGAGCTGTTTGGAATAACTACAAAGCACTTAGTAAATATTTCATGGAATCTTCCAAAGACTCAACGAGGAGTGACATTGAGCAGAAGAAATATGCTGGTTTAAACCGTTTATTAACCTCCCTGGTGTTTGTTGAAAATATGGGCATATTATATGATACTCTCACAGAATTGGGTGACCTATCCAGAAGACTGCAGCGGCGTGATATGACCATATATGAGGCCGATCGTTCAATACAGATGCAGATTTTAGTGTTTGAATCAATGGCAGATTCACCTGGGCCCTTTGCTACAACTGCATTAAATGCTACTGAACGTATGCAGTTTGCTGGTGTAGGACTGCAACAGAACACAGACTGTGTTAGCATCAGTAGGGCACAGTTCTTTAGGAGCTTAGCAAATGACCTGCGAAAAAGGATGATAATGACTAATGCATCAAATGTTTCTAGATGCAAAACCACAAACAATGATGAAATAGAATACAAAGAGTTAGTACATAGAATGAAACTCCTACAACCAGTTTATTGGCCAGATCCAGTAGACATCCTATAAGGTGAGGGAGAATTACAAAACCTTTGTAGCAGGTTGCATGTATTTGATACTAGGCAGTACATCCTTGGTTTCAGAGAGTACAAACAAAATAAAAATTGCATTCCTGAAAGCCTGAAACCATTAGTGCACATTATAAACACCTTTTGTACCTCCACTGCTGAATGTGAACGGGGCTTTAGCGTAATGAATGGTGTGCTCACACAACTGCGGAGCAGACTGTCAATCAATCGTCTGTCTTCTATAATGTTCATAAAAATCGGCCCCCGCTGCAGAGACTCTTAAGGGCCTGAACAACTGGATCCACCTGCAGCGGGCTAGGAGAGGGCAACACAATGCCTAAAGCACCTTTGAGACTATCCTGAAGGTGAGCCACGCGCCCCCAGCCCGCCATTTTTCCTTGCATCTGCAATTACCCTATTTGCCTTCTCTGAAGCTGAACTCACACTTTGTGTGTCTCTCTGGCCCCTTTCACAAGACCCTCCTGAGCACAAGCCAAGGAACGACATTCCTGTGACCCCCTCACAACACCCATAAAACCAACTCCCTGGCATCCTTTCCAGGGACTGTTCCATTTACTGCTGTCCCTTTTTTAGATTCCAGAGATCGTGGAGGCCCTACAACGCACATGAATCCGCCAGTTCTATTTCGATCAGGTATTGAAAAGGCATAAAGACATATCGGACTCCCCTCAACCTCATTGGTGAGCACTAGACTGACAAAAGATTAAGGTAACAAAGCCATGACAACCACAACGTAGAAATGGAACAGTTACAACAAGAGGTCATCAGCCTCAGGGGAACCAGATAGACTTGCAAGCCCATACCGATAACTTGGAAAACAGGTTGAGGCGAAACAGTATTTGCATCATGGGAGTACCAGCGAATACGGAAGGAACGTACCTAAGACTATATGTTAGGGAGCTCTGCCCTCATATACTAGAGGCCCCACTGGACAAGGAGATTAAGTATGACTGAGTACATATAGTGGGCTTGCCAAGACCATAGTCTGCTCCTCCAGCTGATATCCTAGTCTTCATTCATGACTTTCAACTAAAGGTGATCATCTTACGCAAAGCTCGAGATAAGCAGCCAGTCTACTTCAAGGGGCATACGCCTATGTTATACCAGGACTTGGTGGCCATAACCCTGCAGAAACACCTTGACTTCCACCCAGTGACCTCTCACCTATGGGCCATGGGCATCTACTACTCTTGGGGTCACCTGTTCTGGCTTATCTTTTGCCTGGACAACAAGCTGCATCAATTATGATCACTGACGGAGGCGTGCTAAATACTTGGCATAGATGACTCGGCGGTGGGGTACCAGCAGCCCAGTCCTTGTGTCCGAAATGCATGCAGACGCTCACAATGGCGGCGATGGAAAACATCAGCTGGCGGGCTAAAACCTGATTCTGAGACAATAGCAATGAAGAGAAGGGCTGTACTGGATTCACTCTCCGGGGACTCAGACAGAATAGAACCTGCATGATGTTGCTGGGCTTCAAACAATTACTTTTATTGCTGGAGTGGCAGGGCCGGGGCGGGGCGGGGGCGGGGGCAAGGAGTCAGAGACCTTGATCTACAATTTGACCCCTTCTCTTTCCCTGACTGTAGGTTCTCCCTTGCAGTATTCAACTTAATGATAATGTTTTTTCCATTGTTGTCTTTTTATTTTAAGTGTTATGGGGAAATGTACTCACCTTATGGGATACCGCATAATTACCCTGCCATGTTTCCACATGGGCTTGGCGCTAATCTGGGAGGACGCCGGGGGGACGGGCGGTATGGAGCCCTAGTTTAAGCACAGACATTGCCTATATTAAGCCCACATGACTCATGCTACCTTAAAGGTTCTTACCTTGAATGTAAAGGGTCTCAATAGCCCTGTAAAAAGCCGGGCCATTCTTTCTTACAAAGCCAATCGGGGCAGATATCTGCCTTCTACAGGAGATGCACCTGGTGACCAGGGACTGGAACCAGCTCCGGTCTCTAGCTTTCCCCCACCAATTCTTTTCTTCTGCTCCATCCAAAACAGCAGGTTTGACCATTTTGGTGTCCCGGTCCTTTTGTGGCAAAGTGGGGGTCAAAACTGCGGAAATAAAGGGCAGACTCTTTGCATACACAGTAACTATCTGGGACTACTCCATCACATTAGGTTCCATATATGCCATGAATGAAGGTCAGGAAAGCTTCTTACACAGACGATCACAGATGTGCTGTCCACCTCAGCCAAGTTGATACTTCTTGGAAGGGACCTAACACAAGGGACTTTAACAACAAGCTATAGACATGTCAGCACAGCGGTACAATAACACTGGGGACCTAACACAAGCAGGCAAACCATGGCTTCAAGACATGAGTCTAGGGGATCTTTGGCGAGAGCACCACTCGTACACACAGGACTACACCTTTCATTGTAACGCTCATAAAACATACACCCGTCTTGATTACTTTCGAGGAACGAAAGACTTACACATTCTGTCAACAGCATCAGAGATAGAACCACACACCCTCTCTGACTATTCCACAGTGTCCATTACCATTGCACTTCCCCCAGTAACTTGTCCTACCAGAACGTGGAGGATGCAGGAAACCCTCCTAAACAGGCCCAAGTTAGTGACTCAGCTACATAAAGCTATAGCCCACTTTCTAGAATTCAACGACACACCGGATACCACCATCACCACAGTAGTAAAAGCAGCAAAAGCTCTAAACAAGGGGAAAATATAGCTGTCTCCGTCACAGATAATAAGCTCCGTAAAGAAAAGAGAGATTGCCTCTCACATCAAGTAAAAGAATTAGAAAGCATCCAACAATGCACAGGGGCTCCGAGGGTATGGCGCCAGTTGGATGCAACCCGCTCCCATTTGGAGGGAATTGACCTCGACAAGGCCAAATACACAGCGCTACGCCTCCGTCATTCATTTTATGTGGGGGGGACACATTTGATTGACTTGGCAAATAGACTGCGAGTACAGAGACAAGAGGAGGGAGTGCATTCTCTTCTGGCTTCAGATGGCACTGAGATAGTTGAAGACAGCCTTATACTGTCCTCCTTTTGGGATTTCTGTACTGAACCCCACACGGGGCAAACTCTCAATCAGGAAGGCCCCATCTCATACCTCCACGGCACATCTCTCTTCGGAGCAGGCAGCCTCCTTTTATTGTCCAATCCGCATTGAAGAGGTTATAGCTGCCATTTCCCTCCAGAAACCCATTTTATTTATTTATTTATTTATTTATTTTAGCAACTTGTAGAGCGCCTGGTGACCCGAGGGCATCCCCGCGCTGTGAAGATTAAAACCTGCTGAGGGGGATAAGGGCGAAGGGTTTATTTAGGAAACAGGAGGGTTTTAAGTTTTTTCCTGAACGTCAGGTAGTTGGGCTCCAGTCTGAGGGAGCGTGGGAGGGAGTTCCAACCAGTGGACGCTTTTACAGAGAAACGTCGGCCTCCGGTACGTGTTCTCTTGAATTTGGGGATGTTGGCCAGGTGCTCGTTCTCAGACCGTAGAGCTCTCGGTGCTATGTAGGGGGTGACCAAGCCGCTGAGAATCGCAGGTCCCGATCCATTGATTAGTTTATGGGCCGTGCACATGGCTTTAAATTCCACCCTTTGGCGGACTGGGAGCCAGTGCAGAGCCTTAATAGCGGGTTTGGCGGATACTCTGGGAGGTACGCTCATGATTAGGCGAGCTGCTGCGTTCTGGGCTCTTTGCAGTCTCGCTAAGGTAGCTTCCGGCGCACCTAGGTAGACCATATTGCTGTAGTCTAACCGCGACATTATGAGGCCCTGAACTAGTAGTTTCCTGGACACGGGCGGTAGGAGGGGGAAGATTTTGCGGATAGTCCGCAGAAGCCCAAGACAGGTCCCGGCCGTTTTGGCCGCTTGGGTCTTCATTGAGAGGTCGGGTTCTAGCCAGACTCCGAGGGTCTTGATTTCGTGTTTCGGGGAGGGGATTTCCCCGAACACGTCTGGCCAGATCGCCGGGGGGATGGTCGCCCATTGTTTGCCCATGAGTATCACTTCGGTTTTGGAACCGTTGAGTTTCAATGACGATTCGCACATCCACCCGTGAATTTCGGTGAGACAGTTTGGTAATTTGTCTGGGTGGTGCCCATGAAATTGCCGGGACCCTATGGCTTCCCAGCTCATTTCTACAAAACATTCTATCAGGTCCTAGCTTTAATTTTGACCCAGTGCTTTGATTCGATCACGGACCCTGGGTCGATTCCCTTTTCCATGCTGGAGGACAAACAAAAATGCAACTGTTACCCCCCAATATCCCTTCTTAACATAGACATTAAACTCATTAGCATCATCCTTGCGGCTCGCTGGGGGCCAATCATGCCAAATTTAATTGATCCGGACAAAGTGGAATTTATGCCTACTAGACATTGCAGCGACAACACTAAATGCATTCTACATCTAATTGATAAGGCCAAACGCTCAAGCAGGGAGATAATACTCTTGACGCCATTGAAAGGCCTTCGACCGAGTGCACTGGCCATATCTCAAAGCGGCACTCTCCCACTTTGGTTTTGGGGAGCGGTTTAAGGCATGGATCCTAAGCAACTATAGTCATCCCAATGCAGTAGTCAAAGTAAACAAAGGACTTGGCACTGTTTCGCAGAGCCACACGGCAGTGGGTTTGGGACCCTTTGTTACCTGGGTCACCTTTGATGGGGAACACCACACCATCAGCCAATATGCAGATGATGTTTAGTAGCAATAGACACCCCCACCACTATTTTTGACCAAACTGAAGGCCTTTGGCCTGGGGCGGGGTTCTGCATCAATGTGAGTAAAACCCAGGCTCTCAATGTCTGTGTCTCCGACGTCGATGGCACAACTCACAACACAATATACGATACAGTGGGTGCACGTGTCCAATCTGTATTTGGGGATCCAGTTAACATCCTCAGTACAGGCGACAACTGCCTGAAACTACGAATCTCTGCTTCAACACCTTTAGGCAGACTTGTCCCAAAGGCGACACTATCGGCTCCTCTGACTTGGAAGAGTTGCTGCCCTTAAACTGGCCTCCCTACCCAAGATCGTATTCTTATTCCAGACCCTCCCATCGACACCTACCCTGGGTATGATCCAGGCTTGCAAGGAGAAATGAAACAAATTTGTTTGGGCAGACAGCTCAAATGTGGAAAGAGCAGAGCTACCAACCCACTGTTGACGGGGATCTGGGTCGTCCTAACCTTTTACAATATTATTAGGAGGCAGAATTACGGTACTGTAGCGGGTCGGAGAGAACCAAGGGGACACGTGTTGATTTCAAAGAAGGTTTTATTGATTTCAAAGAGCGTCGGGGTTTTGGATTACTCCTGTAGTACGGAAGCGGGGTTTCGTGGGATCTCTTGTCCGGGCTGGCGCGGCTTCGTCTCTCCGTGCTGTTCCTGCTCCGCTCCAGCTTGTCCGGCTTGCAGGGGTGCCTCGGGTACCGGGAGGGGGCCAGGGAAAAAGAATACAGCGTGGTATCAGTGTTTGGGATAGTAGGCGTGCACAACAGGGGAAGGGAGTGAGGAGTCACACGGTGCTCGTTATATTCTACCCAGGTGGTGGTACGGTGTGTCGGTGGTGCTCAGGGCCTGAGGAAACGGGCGGTGCTTTACAGGGCTGTTCGGTCGGGTGCTTCAGGGAGGTTTTGAACCCTTCCTTCCCACCCACGCTGTGACACGACTCCGTACCTGCTGAAGCCACACTTCCCTTGAAGTGTGGCACGGGGATTCGCCAATCCGTTGGCCTCCTGGCTCTGCGGCGGCGGCATCCTCTACGTCCTCGTCTCCTCTTCGGTTCGTCCACTGTCTCACGGTCTTCGGGTTCTCCTTTCCTGCGTCCTCCGTCTCCTCTCCTCCAGGTGTATAACACACCTCCTCACGGTCCTTCCGGGGTATTTCTCGCTCCGGACAGCCGACGTCACTGAAGGGGGCGGGTCCTGGATCAAACTCGGCCCAGTTAAAGAAACAGATCTCGTTTCTTGCCTCTGGCTCGTGTATAGAGTACCTGTTGGTTGCCTGGTCCAAGTGTGGCTGTGTGGGGAGAGATGAAATAGGTGATCGTCTGCTGTTGGGTACTCGGACCCGCCTCACCTCGTCACAGGTACTTAGAAGAGTAGAAGCGGGAGGAATCTGAAAAACGCTGGCTATTTCAGGACAAGGCAATGGCAATTCAGCATTTGTGGAAGATTCCCTTCTTGAAGGGGTCACACCGCCCGAGGAACTTCTACTTATCCCCTATCACTAGAGCCGCTATGGAAGTCTGTGATCAAGTGGGACACCGTAAAGGCCCGTCTCCATTGACACTGATCTTGGGTAATGCCGGCTTCCTTCCAGGGATGGATCAGGTGGCATTCGCATCATGGCACCATGCAAAGTGCCACTCGGTGGGCCACTTGTTCGACAAGTAGGGGATATTATCATTTGTCGATCTTGGCAGTGACTACGCGTTTGCCCCACTGAAGCTATGGAGTTCTTCGTAAATTGGCCAATGAGACTTTCAGGAATTGGCCAAGGCATCCCACTGACGCAAGCCGTCCTCTTGAACCCAAATCCGGTATGCCAAGGAGACCTGCTCGACCTTGAGAGTAAAAGCTAAAAGCTAAAAGCTAAGTCACAAGGTAAAAACTTGACTGGTTCCTACCGCTCATTGTATCCGACCCGTGATCCATTGCGGTTGGCTGAAACTTTGACTTTGTCCTGATCAAGAGCAACCAGATTTCCCAAGTTGGCACTTTTGGCTTTTATGCGCTAGAAAGTGTTTGTTCTTCAACAATTCATATCTCCTGTTCCCTACATTAGATTTTTGTCACTTTGGTGTATTTTAATCATAAACATATTTCCTAATTTTATAAATTGGTGTTGGATTTTTATTGTGTGTTGTATCTTACTTATTAAATGTGTTGGTGTTTTTAAATGCTTCACGCACCTGTCTGCTAAGTTAAGCCTGCCTGCTCACAGTCAGCTACTTAGGGCTGTGCAAGGGAATAATTTATTGAGATCTTGACTGGGCCTTATATTGTGATTTGTCCTTATTACGAGTGGTAGGTACCTACCTACACCTACTAAGAAACCACCTTCTAACATTCTGCTTGCTTTGTGCATGTACTTTGCCATGCAAAATCTCAGGCCTTGTACGTAACCCAGCACATTGTCCTTGGCTTCCTTGAGAGACTTTTACCAAAACTGTCTCACCAGACACAATGGTCCTCTTAAGGAGTGCCCTAACAACAATTCAAAGTGGCCAAAGTCAACCCCTTTTTGTGGCACCTCTCTGTAAGCAAATAGCAGGCATGGGAGGAGAACACCTCATCTCCTCCTGGGGTTGTCAGACAAAACCATGATCAGGGTCTTATTAAACCTTTCCACCAGATCATTAGTCTGGGGATGATATGGGGATATGGGGTGGTAAACTTGTAGGTAACACTACATTCACCCCAAATCTCTTTCAGATAGGCAGACATGAAATTTGTGAATCTACATGAGTGCACCTCCTTTGGAAAACCCACTCTGGTAAACACACCAACTAGGGCCCTAGCCATGGAATGAGCAGTAACTGTTCTGAGGAGTATTGCTTTAGGATATCTTGTGGCATGGTCCACTACCACCAAGATATATCTTTTCTCTGAGGCAGTTGGTCAGACCATGCCCACCCCCAACCTCTCAAAGGAAGTCCCAACCACTGGCAGTGGTATCAAGGGAGCCTTTGGCATGCCCCCTGTCTTGCCACTGGCCTTACAGGTTGCTGCAAAACTGTTTCACTTTGGTAGTCATGTTGAGCAAATAGAAATGGTTAACCAACTGGTTCCAAGTCTTATTCTGACACAAAGGACCTGCCAAGGAGATTTAACGGCTCAATGTGAGGAGCAATTCTCTATACTTTTTGGGGGACCACCAACTTCCTGGTGGCTCCTTCATTGAGGTCTCTGGCCTCCGTATGTTGGACTCCTTCAGCCCAGTAGACTTTGTAGAATCCTCTGACATCACCCTTCTCTTGCCTGCAGGCCTCTCTACCCCTGACGCAACTCCTCTCTGGAGAGTCCACCAGCTCCTTGCAATTCTGCCAAGTTGGGCAGATCTTTCAGGAGTGGAATCCCTATCTCAGTTGTCAGATCCTCCCCCTCAGGGTCAGTTTCCTCCTGCACCTCTGGCGTTCTTTGGGCTGGCTCACCAGACTCTGTGCCCTTTCTCTTGTCATTGGAGGCTTGGCCCATTGCTTCAGGGTCCAAGTGTCCTGTATTTTCCTTCTACACAGTGTGTGATTTGGTCACAACACATACCCACTCAGGGAGGTTCAGCATCCTTGCATGGACCATTCTCTCTACCCCTGGCCAGTCAGAAGCTTCAAAATCATTTCCCAGTAGACTCTATACTGGGAGGGCAGGAGACACAACTACCTTCTTAGGGCCTGTCACAACACGGTACAAAATCATCATTGCCATGGGATGGAGTTTGGCTCTGCTGTCTGCATAGGTCATCTGGTGATACACACCAGGTATGATCTGCTCTAGAGAAACCATTTCTTTGTGTCCATGGTCATGCTGACTCCTGTATCTCTCAGCGCCTGTTTGTGCTGGTTTTGATTGGTCTTGCGAGGACTCTGTTTTTTTATCTTGTTTGTCCAGCGCTTTCCCTTGGAGGGTACCTGCCCTCCTTTCTTCTGATAATCCGCCTGGTTTTGATTGGAAACCCAGTTTTTCACCCACTCATCAGCTGTCTCTCCCAGTTCCCTTGGACCAGACAGCTTAGAGTCCTCTAGATACTGGTGTAACTTCTGAGTCAGTATGTGCTCCTTAAGGAATACATTGAACAGCCCCTCATAAGTGAAGTGCCTTCACTGAGATGTCTTCAAAGCCCACCCAGAACTGTGTGTTTACTTATGGATGTTCCTGTACATCACCCTATACTGCTCTGGCATGAGACCAAACTTTCTGACCAGACATTTGCTCATGTGGGGGCAAGATTCTGCTTCACCCCTCTCTAGCGTCAGGAGTCTATCCCGGCTAGCTACTGGGATCAAATTCCACAGGAGTAAATTCCACGATTTGGACCTAACCCATTTCATCCTAAGGACTCTCTCAAATGCTGTCAGCCATTTGTCAATGTCATCTCCCTTCTGGTACTTGGGACCTGGGATCAAACCCATCACCTCTGGACATCTCTTCATCTTCCTCTTCTTCGCTGTCACCCTCTCCTCTCTCCTGCCCACTTCTTCTCTTCTATAGCTATGTAAGCTAGCTGAGACCCCAGCTCTTGCTCTCTGAGGGACATTTCTTGTTCCTGTGTGGGAGAGCCCCTCTTCCCCTCATTGCTCCATGTCTGGTCATGGTGCTAGAAGTAGTGGACAAGCGGTCATCATCTTCCTCCTGAAGATGTTGGTGGACTCCTCCTTCACCTCCCCTTTCTCCCCTGGGACTCTGCCCAGGCCTTAAGAGATGTAATCATCTCTGCCTTTCTAATGCTATTAGCGGCAGGTAGCCCTTTGGCCCTTGGTCCTACACTGTACCCTAAGCCCAGCTACTATGAGGTTAGTCAGGTTATCCAGGTTTGTCAGATCAAGCTCCATGGTGTTCACAAATCAGAAGTAGAACAATTTAGAAAATTTAAAAGTAATTAAAAGCAGTTTAGTGAACCTTTGTTCTAAATCAATTTACTGGATTTTTAAAGATCTTTAGTTAAAAACTGTATGGTGTTGTCAAACACAAGTACTGGATCCCACCACTGCACACCAAATGTTGGAAGGTGGCTTATTACTAGGTGTAGGTTGGTACCTACCACTAGTAATAAGGCCAAAATCACAATATAAGGCTTAGTCAAGGTCTCAATAAATGATTCCCTTTCTCAGCCCTTGGTAGCTGGCTGCGAGCAGGCAACCTTAACTTAAGAGACAGGTGTGTAAAGCATTTAAAAACACAAATACATTAAATTGGTAAAAAATAAAAATCCAGCACCTATTTATAACATTAGGAAAAATGTTATGGTTAAAATGACACCAAAATTACAAAAATCCAATGTAAGGAACAAGAAATATGATTTTTTAAAGAACGAACACTTTCTAGTGCTTAAAAGCCAAAAGCGCCAACTTGGGACATCTGCCATGCTTGACTGGGACAAAGTCAAAATTTCAGGTCAACCGTAATGAACATTACAGTTAGATGAAAATATCAGTTAAAACATACTATTTTAAACTAACAAAACTACTCAAATTCACCAGTCATAAATACCTCAAGTAGCTATAGATCGTGCTGTAAAGTATCTATAACTCATGTCCTCACCATGCTCACTTCCTCACCATGCACTGCTATTCACCTCCCATATTACATCACTCATGGCATGTTCTATGACATCACAGATAACATCACTGCAACACCTGAATTTACATCATTAATAACAACACTGTGCATGGCGGGGGCGCGAGGTATAGTTACTTTAGGGCAAGAGTCATAGTTACTTGAGATAACTATAGCTGGTGAATTTCAATGGGTTTTTGTTAGTCAAAACAGTAGGTTTTGATACGGATATTGGTTATCTGAGGTAAACTGTCACGCAAGCCCTCACAAGTTAGGTGGACTACAGAAACACCCTTTCTGCCGGAAGCTACAAAAAACTAACCAGAAGGCTGCAAACCATTCAGATCAGAATCATTCTCGACCTCCCATGCCACACTGACATCACACCACACCTGAATGAGCTCCACTGTCTCCCCATTCAAGAACTAGCACAATTCATCTCACACACACTTTCAATACACTACATAGCAGTGACCCAACATACCTCAGCAAACTCCTCTGCTTTCACAAACTTTCCAGGCACCTCCACTTGTCCGGATGCTATTTGCACAAATCCCACACATACAGAAAACCAGAACTGGAGGTCAAGCCTTCTCCTACATCGCTGTTAAAACATGGAATGACCAGCCGCAACACATAAGTTTCGCAGGAAGCTGAAGAGCTGACTTTTCTAGTAGTCCGACTAGGCTCTAGCAGTGGCTAGACGCATACCTACTCAGTGCGAGGATACCCTCCTAGGTGATAGTGCGCTCTACAAATTTGCACAACATTAGGGTTTATGGGCGGGTTGTGGTAAAGAGGGGTAAGGGTGATGTTAAGGTTATGGGGTGGTAATAGTAAATTAATTGTTTAGGGGCAATGGTAAAAGGTGGTAAGTGTAATTTTGGGGTTTAGGGATGGCTAGTGATAAAGGGTGGTAAGGGTAATTTTAGGGTGGTAAGGTAATTTTAGGCTTTAGGGGTATGTAGTGGTAATAGGTGGTAAAGGTAATTTTAGTGTTATAGGGTGGGTAGTGGTAAAGGATGGTAAGGGTACTTTTAAAGTTATGGGGTGGTAAGGGTAATCTTAGTCTTTAGGGGTGGGTAGTGGCAAAGGATGGTAAGGGTACTTTTAAACTTATGGGTTGGTAAGGGTAATATTGGTGTTTAGGGGTGGTAAGGGTACTTTTTGGTTTAGGGGTCGGACGTAGTAGAGAAGGGCAAGGGTAATTTTAGGGTTTGGGGTGGTAAGGGTAGATTAGGAGTTTAGGAGTGGGTAGTGGTAAAGGGTGGTTAGGGTAATTTTAGGGTATTAAAGACTATAGTCCTCATATCATTTCTTTGAACTTTCATGGCTAGTTTGTAGTCAATAATGTTTTTATGACTGATTGAGTGACCTTAATGTTTTTATAATGACTTTACTGCTTGAACTTGAATTCCTCAAGAACCATAAATTTACTTTAAGGTAATCATTGATGTCATAATCACAAGAAGGTTTGGAATCATTGATCTATCCAAGATTATTGTTAGTACGGACTGGCTTTCTGATTTTTTTTTTTAAATGTATTTTTATTATTTTGTGCTCAGAAAATAAACTTGGTAGAATGCATTATGCAATATCGAAAGTTTGAGTTATTCATTGGTTACAAAGAGGTAAATGAACATCAAGAATAACGGAATGAATAGACAATCAGAGTGAATCAACTGGAGAACCCCCGCCCCCCACTTCCATGTCTACAGTCCTCAGTAAACCCTCCAAGGGCCCCATATTTTTTCCCATTTTTGCGGACAACCTCTAGCTTTATATATAGTCTGCTCTGCTTATTGGCACCAATCCAAGTCGGATTTCCACTCTGATATTTTGTGAGGTTGTATTGCTCCTCAATATTTTGCTGTATAACGTTTGGCGACCACGGCCGCTTGGGCCAACCACATTCTTATATATCTGGGCCATTCTTCATCTCCAGAAATAGTCAGCATGAACCATTTAGGCTCCACTGGGACCTCTGCTCCCGTCACCCCCGTCATAGTATCTTGTATCTTTGCCCAGTAGTTTTGTATCTTCGGGCATTCCCACATTATATGTATGAAAGTCCCCTCCTGCCCGCAGCTTCTCTGACAGAGACTATTGTCTGCACGGCCTATCTTCTGGAGTAATGGTCTGGGGTAATAGACTCGATGCAGGACTTTCAGTTGGATTGGACGGAATCTGGAGCGGATTGCTACTTCTCGTGGGCTCTGAAGGGCTACTGTCCATTCTTCATCGTCAAGCTGCCCTATGTCTCCTTCCCAGGTGGTGTTTAGTGTCGAAAATGGGTGGGGGGAATAATTAAGGATTTTTTTGTATAATAGTGAGATGGCCTTAGCATTTAGGGGGTCAGTCAGCAGCCGATCTTCTAATGGCGAGGCGTCCACAAGTACCTCCCCTTCCTTATATAGTGCTTTAGGGCATGTCCCAGTTGAATGTATCTCAGCCACTCTCCTTGTCCCATTTGGAATTCATTTTGTAGCGTTTGGAATGTAATATAGGCCTGACCTCTCTAAACATCCCCCAAACTGTCTAGACCCAATTGTTTCCACTTTTCGAACTCCCTGAGGTGGCCCACTTCTGCCAGTTGGTCACTATACCAAAGAGCGGTCATCCCCATCATCTTCCTGTCCCAACCCAAGAACATAGCAGAGGACTGCCATGCTCTCAACACTGTTAGCGTGTGAGGAGATAGACCTCTGAATTTGGGTTTGTTGTACAGGAGGAATGGATAGCCCCTGGTTCCCATCGCAGCTCTGTCTACCCGGAATGCTGGATCCGATCTGTCATTGAAGACCCAGTTGTTGATACACACCATTTGAGAGGCCCAATAGTAGGCCTTGATATCTGGTATAGCCAGGCCTCCCTCATAAACTCCTCTGTTTAGTTTGTGTAAAGCTATGCGTGACGCGCTTTCACTCCATATGAGCATCCTCAACTCCGCGTCTATTTTCTGAAAAAATGCCTTAGGAATCTCATAGGGTGTATTCTGGATTGTATATAACAGCCGTGGGAATGTCATCATCTTAAATAGCGCCGCACGGCCCATTAACGTAAGAGGAACCAAGTGCCAGTGTTTGGCATCTATGACAAATCTTTCTAACTGAGTCTCTGCATTTTTCTGGTAAAACTCATGTGGGTCCCTAGTTATATATAGCCCTAGGTATTTAAAGCATCACGTCTCGCCGGTAGTTTACATCTGGAGGTGAGAACAGGCACACCCCCCATCAATGGAAACAATAACGACTTGTCCCAGTTGATGCAATAACCAGAGTAGTCTCCGAAGATCCAGAGGATCTGTAGGGTTCTATCAATTGATTGCCTGGGTCTTTCAACATATAGGAGTACTTCTTCGGTGTAGAGGGAAATGTGTTCTTCCCATTCATCCCCAATTGGGATACCCCATATCAGGGGTATTGGTTCTGCCTGGAGATGGAGGTAGGACCATGTGAAGCATTGTGCCAACCCAGAGGAATCACAGCAGACTCGCATGACACCAGGAAAGACCATTTGATGTTAATTGCAGGCTACATAGAAAGGATTAGCTGTCTGAAAGTGGACAGGAACAGTTGGCAGAACAAAAAGTACCTTTAGCTCTATCTCTTTTGAGTCTTTTGACCTGGAGATGCCACTGAAGGCTTCTCCGATTCAGTCCTATGATTCTGTATTTATGTATGTATGTATGAATGTACGTATGTATGTATGTATATGGCATTTACACATGGAAAACCTAGCCAAAAGGCAACAGAGTGCTGCACATGGCCAAAGCCAAAGATGCTCCTAGATAGCCCATCCCCACAGTAGGAGGAAAAACAATTCTACCACCCTTCACACTCCTGGAGCTGGAAAACACATCTTTGGTTTGTAGAGGTAACAACTCTGGCTTAGAGGACAAAGGCTTGCCAGGAATAGCCAATGGGTGTTAACTGCTGACCACTTAGCGGGGATTGGCCATCTGTAAATGAAAAGGAACAATGGGCAAACACAACGGGCAATTTCAGCACTATTTAGACTTGGAGAATGCCAAAGAGGGCTTATTTTATTCATCCCCAGGATCCTCGTAGACAGGATTCAGCCCCAGCTGGAGGGACAACCAGTTTTGATCCTGTCAGGTAGGGGAGTGGACAAGAAGCTGAAGACAGTCCTGCATGGTGGCAGCTGGGTCCCTTCATCTTGAAACGTGGACTCCTGGGTAATTTTACAGTAAGGCAAAGAAGAAGTGCAGTAAAAAGAGTTGGGCAACTGTGAGAAAATTGTTAGGAATAGGTGATAGAATTCCCAGGTAGCTAATTCAAAGAATAAATCTGGCACATTCACCTCCATTACCCTTTCAGAATATTCTTGGATCTGGGAAGACCCCATCTGAAGAAGAAGGCTCTACTGGAAGACGAATTCTAACTTCTGACTCCTGTTGAAGAAGGGGCTCACACAAGGACTCAAGGACTCCTGAATTCTACTGACACTCAAGGACTGGAACTGCTCTCCAGGGGTCAAGTGGTTAACTTCCTGTATGGACACAAAAAGCATAACAACTCCTAAGTCCAAGAAGGCCCAGCTGACTGAGAGGACTAGACCCTGCAGGAGACATGTCTGGCAATAGCAATCACTAGAGGAACTCCACAGGGTGTGGAGGGGGGAACGGGAGGCGCGGGGTACTAGGAGCTAGCGGCCTCCATTAATAATATTGACCACAGGAAGCTGGTCCTAGAGTGGTGTGACCCTACTACAGTTGTAGAACTGTTGTGAGTTGGGACATCTCACAAAAAGTGACGGACTGGCCTCACACACCACCTGGTGTCATGCTTCATCATCGGCCAGCCCTCGCCCTCCAAAACCTTCGTTTGATGGAGGGCGGGCATACACCTGGAGACAGGGATGCACTTCTAAGCTAAAGAGTGGGGGCCCATGGGGTGGAACGTGAGGTTAAAAATCATTATAGTTACCAGGATATTTTTAATGTGATCAATAACTATATGATACTAAAAACAAAGTGACGGCGGGTGGGGTATTAAATGTCCCCTAGCCGTCTAGTGTAAGGTCGACATGTTTCTGCCTAGTTTGCCCGAGCGGGTCCAGGGCATTCATCAGGACCTAGAGTTACAGAAAGGGGGCTTCGTTCTTACCAACAGGTAGCAAGAAATTACCACTGCGCGGGTGTGGCGGGAGCCACACTCCACTACCTAGATGGCTTCTGACTGTCAAGCCTATAGGGAAGATTGAACAAACAAATGTATACAACTGTAGAAAAAGGGTCAAATATGAAAGCATAAAGTAAATAAATGCAAAGATACACGCATGCGTAAATACCTTAAGGTGAGTGACTAATCACGTGACATGTGCCACTCTACGTGAGCACACAAACATATTGGGAGTCAAAAAGTGCTCTCGTAAGGCTTACCCTAGTTAGGCAAACTACTTGCCACATGGGGGGAAAGGAGGAGACACTCCTGTTCAATCTAAAGGGATAAAAGCAAAATGTAATAGTCAACGGACTGAAGGTACCCAAAGAATGGACCCTTGCAAGCCTGCACGCAAGATGAGACCACAATCATTCCAACTATAAACCACCGGAGGGGTTAAGTGACGGAACACCAACATTCATACTCTTACTGTCTGAGGCAGAGTGTCCCGTATTCAGCCTAAGGTGTTGCTCCTCGTCCGCCCGAATGTGGGAGTGAGGCCGCGAAGACGGGTTTAAATGATGTGCTTAATGATAAGATTGGAATCAGCCTGAGGTGATTGCGGCTGTGAAGCAGTTCCTGGTGCGATACATCCGGAGTCCGGAGTTACCGTGAAGGCGATGCATGCAGTGCGGTGCCTGGTTGTGCAATGGCCGATGGAGTAGGCCAATCAAGTCGTCCTGGCTGTACCGTGAGCCCAAATAAGGGAAGCGAGTCAGCGAACCCGCCCAAGGTAGTAGTCACGTGTGAGCGTGCGCGTCCTGAGTTGTCTGGGGAACGCGAAAGTGAATAATAATAACACGTACTACGGAGCCCAAAGGAGGGTGTGGAAGTGGGCGTGGGCTAACATGCAAAGCCCGTAGTGCTCGTTGGAACGAGGAGAGCGTGGGGGGTGGTCAAGATAATGTGACGGTTGCTAACGGCAACAGTAATGATCAGCAACACACCCTCTACATCACTCTGAGCTGAAGTCGCATAGAACTAGGATAGATAGAAAAAGGTGACTCAAAGAGGAACCCAATACTCACAGATCCGTGCGTGGAGTAAGTGTGCTGCCGAGCCGCCCCTGATACTTGGGTCATGTGTTAAAGGGCAAGGGGGGTGCTTTGGGGCGATGTTTACAAAACCCAAAGGGCGCAAAGGTGGCAAAGGCAGGGGGTTGTAGCGGTCATTGAAAATATTCAATATTCTTGGACAATAGAAAAAGGCACAGAGCGGAAAGGCTGGCCAGGTTCTAGTCAGGGACGGTAGACGTACATGGGTAGATGGATCATCTATGCAGTTGAAGCCATGGGATATCGTCGTTAAGGCCCTTTTCGTGGGACCGCAAGCGGAACACCCAACGTTGTTCTCTGATATGAAGGGCTTTGGAGAGATCAAATCTGCTTTTGTCCATGACTTCGAGGATGGTCCATCGGAGATCAGTGTCTTTGTGGTGTTTCTCCAAGAAATGGCGTGTGAGCTTTGTATTCGTTTTTTTGCATCTTATGGTGCTGCAATGTTCATTGATGCGTACCCTGATTTTTCTGGTTGCCATGCCAACGTACTGGAGATTACAGGGGCATGTTAAAAGGTAAACAACATTCTCAGTATTGCAATTGCTAAATTTGCGGAGTTGCCACGGTCTACCTGTGCCTATGTTAACTTCTTTGGTGTTGGTAGTGAGCTTGCAGGAAACGCACCCACCGCACGTGAAATGTCCCACCACTCGTGGTTGATCCCAAAGTCTCTGTTGTTCCGTGCCCTCTGTGGATGGCATGGTGGCGTGAACAAGTTGGTCTCGCAGGTTTTTGTTCCGTTTAAAAGCAAAAAGTGGGGGATCCCACTGCTTTCCTGCGCTGTTCAGAATATTCCATCTTTTCTTGATTATCTTCTGTACTGTGTTTGAAACAGGGGTGAATGTTGTAACACAAACTGTTCTTTCGGTGTTCTCCTTTGCTATATCCTCCAGAAGGGCTTCCCTTGGGTTGTTCCTTGCTCGTTTCTTAGCCTTACGTACCATTTTTTTGGGGTAGTGGCGAGCAACAAGTTTTTTCTCAAGGTGGGATGCTTGTTCTTCATATGTGGAGGTGTCAGAGCAGTTCCTCCTCACTCGAAGGAATTGTCCAACCGGGAGGTTCTGTCTCAGGGCCTTGGGGTGGTAGCTCTCGTACAGTAGAAGGCTATTCCTGTCAGTGGACTTGTTGTGCACTTTTGTGGAAATCCCCTCGCTAGTCATAGTGATGTCTAGATCGAGGAAGATAGCGTGGTTCTTATTAATTGTGTGGGTGAACCTAAGGTGTACATCTTTGGTGTTAACCCACTGGACAAAACTCATTGCTTCTTCCTCTGATCCACTCCATATTATCAGCACATCATCTATGTAGCGCTTCCAAAGTCTGAGATTTTGTAGGAATGGATTGTGTGGGTTGTGAATGAAGTCGTCCTCAAACTGTTGAACGTACAGGCATGCCATACTAGGGGCAAAAGTGCTCCCCATTGAAGTACCAGAGATCTGGTGGTAGATGACTTTCTCGAATTCAAAGAAGTTCTCCATTAATGCAAGTTCCGCACATTCCATCACAAAATGCTGTGGGGTTAAAAAATCCCACTCTCTATTAAGGATGATGTTTTCCACCACTTCCAATGTGCGCCTCTGTGGTATGCTCGTATATAGAGCTTCTATATCCATGGTTATCAGCCAATCGTTGGTCGTGTCCACCGTGAGGTCTCTGAGGAGACAAAGGACATCCTTCGTATCCCTGAGGTAGGACGTAGATTCCTGAACAATAGGGCGAAGGAACCAGTCACAAAACTGTGACAATGGTTCTAATGCTGATCCTATCCCGGACACTATTGGTCTCCCTGGAGGGGGCGTCCGGTTTTTGTGGATTTTCGGGAGTGTGTAGAATTTGGGCATTCTAGGTTCCTTATTTACGAGGAAGTCGGCCTCTTGTTTGGTGATCCAGTCGTTGTCGAGCGCTTCTGTGACCATGATTCTGATCTTGGTCATCAATGGACCTGTAGGGTCAGTTCTGTGTATGGTGTAGCTGTTGGAGTCAGAGAGAAGTCTCAGGCATTCCTCTCGGTACATATCACTGTCCATGATGACTATGGCACCCCCTTTGTCAGCTTGTTTTATGGTTAAGTCTTTATTACTACTCAGATTCGTAAGGGCCGTGCGCTGTTTTCCAGTTAGGTTGTCAAACCCACGAGTGTTCTTGAAGTCAATTTCTTCTATGTCTTTTAGTACGGCCTGTTCGAAAGCAAGTATGTGGCAAGAAATATTATGATTAGGAGGTTGGAAGGTGGATTTTTTCCGCAACCCCGTAGATTTTTTCCTTCTTTCTTCCGTGCCCTCTTCTGTGTCTCCGAAGTAGTCATGGAGTTTGATTTTCCGGAAGAATTGAGCCAATTCCATATGTAAGACAAAGGGGTCATTTCGGGGTGTGGGAATAAATCCCAGCCCTTTAGAAAGGACGGTTGTTTCATCATGCGAGAGTGTGTATTTACTGATATTCACTATGTTGGTTGCTCCCTGCTCGTCGAGGGCATCTCTCCTCTCCCTCTGCTCCTGGTTACTACCCCATGTGGTGGTTGTGGTTGATCTTCCCATTGGACCCTCATGTTTATTCGTTTTTGGCGGCCTCTCCCCCTGCCACGGCCCTGGAATAAAAAAGGCGGTTGGCCTTGTGGAAAACCGAACCCTGGTTGGTAAAACGATTGTGGCCAAAAACCAAAGGGTGGAGGTTGGGGTTGTGGAACTTGCATCATCGGATGGTGATAGCCCATAGGTTTTCGGAATTGTGGTCCTGGGCTTTCATCACTGCTACTATCACTTCTTTCCTCTCCAGAGCTGAACGTCCAGTTCTGGGGGGTGGGTCTGAACCGTTGTTTTCTCCCTGGTTGTTGAGGGGCTGGTTTGTCATAGTGTTCGTCCGTGACATACGGGTAAACCGTTTCTTTACTGAATTTTTGTACATCCTTCCGGAGTTTCGTAAGTTTCGACTGTGTGAGGTACTCTTTGTAATCAGAGTGATCTTTGTTGATTTCCTCAAGTTTCTTCTTAAAGGCTGAAAGCTGTACCGTTGCCTTAAGTTTACCCTCACTCTGTTGAATCTCGATAAGGAGGGCATCTGCCAGTTGTCTGGCGGTGTTAATAATAAGAATGAGCCAGTCCTTTGTGCACTTCCAGGCAATGCTCGACCAATTAATTCTAAACTCCTTATTATTAAGGAACAGTCTTGGTTCGTTGGTGACGATGAGGCCTCTCGGGGCCGTGTTTTTCCGGAGGTACTCCGTCATAAACGCCCCATGAAGTGCAGTGCGTATTTGTTCTTTTTTCTTAGAAGAGAGAGCTTCCCATTCATCCGAGTTTTTTACCGTGTTGGTGACTATGGTTTCTGCTAGTAGAGATGGTGTGTTAAGGATCTCCGCTAGAATCTCATCCCCGAACAAGAGTTCGGTATCCATGGTGCAAGGTGGGTAAGGAGAGTGTGAAAATTTATCACACTTTAGGATAAACTGTTTCAGTTCGAAGGGCAGACACAGAAGGGTCTGTCCGCTTGTTCTGGTCGTAAGGATATGCGGCTCAGAACATCACCCTATTCTGAGGGAATGGTACCCCTATTATGTTCCCACAGCCAACAGCTGTACATAAATAGCAATCACTAGAGGAACTCCACAGGGTGTGGAGGGGGGAACGGGAGGCACGGGGTACTAGGAGCTAGCGGCCTCCATTAATAATATTTACCACAGGAAGCTGCTCCTAGAGTGGTGTGACCCTACTACAGTTGTAGAACTGTTGTGAGTTGGGACATCTCACAAAAAGTGACGGACTGGCCTCACACACCACCTGGTGTCATGCTTCATCATCGGCCAGTCCTCACCCTCCAAAACCTTCGTTTGATGGAGGGCGGGCATACACCTGGAGACAGGGATGCACTTCTAAGCTAAAGAGTGGGGGCCCATGGGGTGGAACGTGAGGTTAAAAATCATTATAGTTACCAGGATATTTTTAATGTGATCAATAACTATATGATACTAAAAACAAAGTGACGGCGGGTGGGGTATTAAATGTCCCCTAGCCGTCTAGTGTAAGGTCAACATGTTTCTGCCTAGTTGGCCCGAGCGGGTCCAGGGCATTCATCAGGACCTAGAGTTACAGAAAGGGGACTCCGTTCTTACCAACAGGTAGCAAGAAATGACCACTGCGCGGGTGTGGCGGGAGCCACACTCCACTACCTAGATGGCTTCTGACTGTCAAGCCTATAGGGAAGATTGAACAAACAAATGTATACAACTGTAGAAAAAGGGTCAAATATGAAAGCATAAAGTACATAAATGCAAAGATACACGCATGCGTAAATACCTTAAGGTGAGTGACTAATCACGTGACATGTGCCACTCTACGTGAGTACACAAACATATTGGGAGTCAAAAAGTGCTCTCGTAAGGCTTACCCTAGTTAGGCAAACTACTTGCCACATGGGGGGAAAGGAGGAGACACTCCTGTTCAATCTAAAGGGAGAAAAGCAAAATGTAATAGTCAACGGACTGAAGGTACCCAAAGAATGCACCATAAGATGCAAAAAAACGAATACAAAGCTCACACGCCATTTCTTGGAGAAACACCACAAAGACACTGATCTCCGATGGACCATCCTCGAAGTCATGGACAAAAGCAGATTTGATCTCTCCAAAGCCCTTCATATCAGAGAACAACGTTGGGTGTTCCGCTTGCGGTCCCACGAAAAGGGCCTTAACGACGATATCCCATGGCTTCAACTGCATAGATGATCCATCTACCCATGTACGTCTACCGTCCCTGACTAGAACCTGGCCAGCATTTCCGCTCTGTGCCTTTTTCTATTGTCGAAGAATATTGAATATTTTCAATGACCACTACAACCCCCTGCCTTTGCCACCTGTGCGCCCTTTGGGTTTTGTAAACATCGCCCCAAAGCACCCCCCTTGCCCTTTAACACATGACCCAAGTATCAGGGGCGGCTCGGCAGCACACTTACTCCACGCACGGATCTGTGACTATTGGGTTCCTCTTTGAGTCACCTTTTTCTATCTATCCTAGTTCTATGCGACTTCAGCTCAGAGTGATGTAGAGGGTGTGTTGCTGATCATTACTGTTGCCGTTAGCAACCGTCACATTATCTTGACCACCCCCCACGCTCTCCTCGTTCCAACGAGCACTACGGGCTTTGCATGTTAGCCCACGCCCACTTCCACACCCTCCTTTGGGCTCCGTAGTACGTGTTATTATTATTCACTTTCGCGTTCCCCAGACAACTCAGGACGCGCACGCTCACACGTGACTACTACCTTGGGCGGGTTCGCTGACTCGCTTCCCTTATTTGGGCTCACGGTACAGCCAGGACGACTTGATTGGCCTTCTCCATCGGCCATTGCACAACCAGGCACCGCACTGCATGCATCGCCTTCACGGTAACTCCGGACTCCGGATGTATCGCACCAGGAACTGCTTCACAGCCGCAATCACCTCAGGCTGATTCCAATCTTATCATTAAGCACATCATTTAAACCCGTCTTCGCGGCCTCACTCCCACATTCGGGCGGACGAGGAGCAACACCTTAGGCTGAATACGGGACACTCTGCCTCAGACAGTAAGAGTATGAATGTTGGTGTTCCATCACTTAACCCCTCCGGTGGTTTATAGTTGGAATGATTGTGGTCTCATCTTGCGTGCAGGCTTGCAAGGGTCCATTCTTTGGGTACCTTCAGTCCGTTGACTATTACATTTTGCTTTTCTCCCTTTAGATTGAACAAGAGTGTCTCCTCCTTTCCCCCATGTGGCAAGTAGTTTGCCTAACTAGGGTAAGCCTTACGAGAGCACTTTTTGACTCCCAATATGTTTGTGTACTCACGTAGAGTGGCACATGTCACGTGATTAGTCACTCACCTTAAGGTATTTACGCATGCGTGTATCTTTGCATTTATGTACTTTATGCTTTCATATTTGACCCTTTTTCTACAGTTGTATACATTTGTTTGTTCAATCTTCCCTATAGGCTTGACAGTCAGAAGCCATCTAGGTAGTGGAGTGTGGCTCCCGCCACACCCGCGCAGTGGTAATTTCTTGCTACCTGTTGGTAAGAACGGAGCCCCCTTTCTGTAACTCTAGGTCCTGATGAATGCCCTGGACCCGCTCGGGCCAACTAGGCAGAAACATGTCGACCTTACACTAGACGGCTAGGGGACATTTAATACCCCACCCGCCGTCACTTTGTTTTTAGTATCATATAGTTATTGATCACATTAAAAATATCCTGGTAACTATAATGATTTTTAACCTCACGTTCCACCCCATGGGCCCCCACTCTTTAGCTTAGAAGTGCATCCCTGTCTCCAGGTGTATGCCCGCCCTCCATCAAACGAAGGTTTTGGAGGGCGAGGACTGGCCGATGATGAAGCATGACACCAGGTGGTGTGTGAGGCCAGTCCGTCACTTTTTGTGAGATGTCCCAACTCACAACAGTTCTACAACTGTAGTAGGGTCACACCACTCTAGGAGCAGCTTCCTGTGGTCAATAATGTCTGGCAATAGATCAGGTGCCCAGAAGTCTGTCCCGGGGAGCTAGGTGCTGCACAACTGACCAGAAGATGCTTTCCCAGGAACTTGGCGACTCAGCCTAGGGTAGAGTGTTTGACAAGACAACCCACTTGGTGTAGATGGCCTCCACTCTATTGCGGTTGGCCTGAAATTGCACCTAGGTCCTGGTCCAACATGAATTGTTCTTTTTCAATTGTGCTTGACAGTTTTAACTGTTTCTAGGTTCTTTTGCCTTAAAATGTTTAAAGCTGCAACTCTGGTTCACCTTAACCTAATTTAAATATACTTTTTTTCTTTTTGCTCATTAATTGTATCTTTGTCTTTCTGCAATCTGGCAATGCTATTGTGTTGTGTTTTTTACTTTAAAATTGTTGATACTGCTTGAACATAACACTTTTTGAGTGCTGACTGGTAGTAATGCCATAACTACCAGGGGTTGAGCAGGGATTCTCTCAGAACTGTTATTTTGGCCCACCCAAAGTGGGTTTAGTTAGTTGGTAGGAGTCCCTCACAAATTATTAACCCCATTTCTGACACATGCATAGAAAAGATAGATAGTTTACTAGTGTCATAGACATGCATAACCTTCCTGTTTTACATGAGAACACTCCCTTGCACTGCTTATAGTAATTTAGTTTCTAATTAAGATATGCCAATACTCTGTGGGGCAGATTTACAATCCCCTTGCGTGACTTTTGCACAGCCGTTGCGTCACTTTTGTGACGCAGCAGCAACGTAAATGTTGCGGCCCATTTACAACGTGACGCATCTAGGGAGATGCGTCACGTTGTAAAGCCCTGCGTCACATTATACCTGCATCAGGTATAATGTATGCAGGGTGGGCATTCCAACGCAAAAAACCCTGTAGAACTGACGCAGTGAAATCTACAAGATTTCACTGCATCACTCTATGCCTTCACTGCATCAAAATCCCTATGCCTGCTCAAACCAGGCGTAAGGAATGATGCAGGGCTTTTTGAATGGGACTCACCCATATATTGTGGCGCATTTCTGGAGTTGCGTCACTTTCATGAGCAACTCCAGCAATGCGTCACTTTTGCACCAACAGATGCGTCAGAATTTCTGACGCATCTGTTAATCCTTGCGCCATGGAGCACTGTATTGTAAATACAGCGCATCCATAGTGGCGCAAGGACATTCAGTGCTGACGCAAGGAAACTGACGCATCTATGCAGATGCGTCAGTTCCTTGTAAATCTGCCCTTCAATGCGCAGGGCGACAGAAAACATCCGAAAAGCACATTCAATCAGACGGATCAGTAAAATATAAGATACTCCGACTGACGTTCACATTGTGACATAAATAATAGTAGAAACACAGTAGTAGGTAATAACAGTAATATGTGGGAATCTCAAAATATAATTCAAAGGTAAAGAACCCAAGCAATCCGAACCGGAGTAGCCTCAAACCCCAACTAGCTTCTATAGCATCGAGCGAGGAAGCACAGAAAGGCTGAATGTATTTAAATCAGATCACCTGAATACGTTTCAACTGCCGGAACATTGTGGTTAACCAGCAGAGGGCGCTGTGACCATAACATTCAATCTGTCATGAAATGTAAACTGGCAAGCAGGAGGCACTAACTAAGGTGGCCCAAGGAGCATGAGCCTATAGTGAAGGAGTCGCTTTAATAACGAGGCAGCCTTCACACTCCGGAACTGACTCCCCTTCTTCATCGATTTCTCACCATCGGAGCTAAACTGGCGATATTACAAGCCCGTACACCCCCGTCTCTTCCAGCTGACAGCAGTTCCGCGCCGTATGTGGAGGGGTCTGCACTGCAACCAGTCGTCCCTTGCTACTCAAACTGCTTCACGCGTGAACGCAGCATCATCCCTGGGAGATATGCAATTATGCTTGGTTTAACTTCCTGTCAGTCCAGAGGCCGGTTCTATCTCGGTGGGTCTGAGTATGAAGAGTCACCATTGTATGTTACACCTCTTAAAACGGCTGTCAATCTCCCACCTGCTGCGTGTCCATATGTAACTGTCTTGATCGGGCTGTCACCTTTACTCAGGTGACAAATTGAATCTTGGTCAGTGCGGCATAAAGGGCTGCCGATCTATCACGCCAGGGCCGGCTTTAACGTTGGTGGCGCCCTGTGCAACAATGTCTGTTGGCGCCCCCCCAATGAACACCTCTGCCACAGATTCCCTCACTAGCACCCTTTAACAGTGCCTCTCAAGTCTCCATAACCACTGTGTCTCAGATACATTTAGTTTTATAGTACCACTCATACCAGTGTAAGGTGTCAGAGCACTTTACATCACACACACATTGCAGAGACAATCATATGTGTGTAAATTAGTGTATAGGAAATGTTACATCAGACAGTACTACAAGGTGTAGTGTAGGAGTGACATGTCATCGATACTGGTAGGCAATATAGTTTAAGGGGCAGATTTATATCAGACTTGTGCCACTTTTACGCCGCCGTTGCGTCACTTTTGTGACGCAGTGGCGGCGTAAACCCTGCGCCATGTTGCGCCCCATTTACATCGTGACGCATCTATGGAGATGCGTCACGGTGTAAAGCCCTGCGCCACATGAAACCTGCGTCAGGTTTCATGTGGGCGTTTCCACTCAGGGGGGTGGGCGTTCCGTCGCAGGAACGCCCCTGAAAAGTGACTCAGTGAAATCTATAAGATTTCACTGAGTCACTTTGCCAACACTGATGCGTCAAAACCCTGCGCCTGCTTGAAGCAGGCGTAAGGCTTGACGCACCATGTTAGGGATAGGGTAGGTTGGAACAGTGCTGGAGTTGCGTCGTGCTTGCGACGCAACTTCAGCACTGCGCCAACCTTACGCCGGCAGATGCGTCACGTATCTGCTTGTCCTTGCACCATGATGCACCGCATTGTAAATGCGGCGCATCTGCGGTGGCGCAAGGGCAAACGTGCGTGACGCATCTTCCCTGGCGCATCCATGCTGATTTGCAGGGATGCGCCAGGGAACATAAATCTGCCCCATTGTTCTTATTTGGGAAAAGCACAAATTCAGAATTTAAAACGTTACATCATTGTTAGGGGTTCTCTTTCATAATAAGAATTGTTTTCTACCCAAATGAACCCTTTTCACAAGATTAGGATGATGAAAGACTGGGCAAAAAAACATATAGCTCTAACATATACCTTGTAGTTTGCACGGAGTTCTTTGATAACAGTTAATAGCTTGATGTTCTATATTAGGATTTTGACTTATAAACAAGTAACAAAAGAAGCTCTCTTACAGAAGCAGTAACACACTGACCTATTTACATTATATGCACTTCGTTATCTGCATGGTACACGTTCATAGCAGCAGGCATATTAACCCTCTGAGCTACCTTAGGATGAGTAAAAACTTCCACTAGACAAACCTCCGATCTTTTTCCAGGAAGACGATTAATCACGGGACTTCTCTTGACATTTTAATTGATGTCTGAAAGTGGATGGAGGCAGGAACGAGGCAGCAGGTGCTTTTAAAATGAGAATGCACATTTTCAAAAATGACGCCCCCACCACAAGTCAACACCCGGTGCGGTCGCACCGATCGCACCGCCCTACAACCGGCCCTGCCAAAGATATTTTGTCAGTGCAAAGGTGTGCTTGGATTGGGCCGGGCCCTGCAGACACCACGGGTGGTTGTGTAATTCTGAACTTTAGGTTTCCTTGGTTGGCTTGCAATTTATTGTTTAGTGCTAATTGTCAAAACGCCTCAATGAGTCTTGTTCCTCTGGTCCCTTTAGGGTTTTTTCCAAAGCACCAGCCTTCCAAACCCAGAGGCAGGACCGCCTTAAAGGACCTCAAATTACTGGCTTGAGCCTAGCTCCAGCCTCCAGACTCGCAGCACGCGCTTTTGTCACGCCTACCCGAGGTTTACCAATCTAGGGCGCATATTATCAAGAAAGGGCGTTAAAAATATCGCTACTTTAGCGGCAGAAAACTGCCTGCTGTGAGTCCTACAGTCCCTTTTACCACCCCCGTGATGCCTTAGACTTGGACTGACTCCTATAGTGGAAAATCAGACTTCTGCTCAGGGAATTCCCAACGTGTTAAGGATGCTTTCTGGTGTTAATCAAGGGAGACCTTTTTCTATACAAAATTGGAATATTGCAGGACTGAACGGGAAATTGACAGTCCTGATTGGCCAGCCTTTGTAGATGGTTATGACATCCAAGCCTTGCAGGCAACTTAGGGGGAGATTTACTAAGCTTTTGCACCGTGTTTGCGTCACAAAAGTGACACAAATGGGCGCAAAATCTTTTTTTTTCTAATTTACTTTTTCAAGTTTAGCGCTGGAAATAACGTAAAAGTAACTTTGCGCCATGGGGGCGTATCAAGGGCGGTGCATGGGGGTTCCCATGCAACCAACCAAGGTTTCTCACGCTAAACCCAATTTACTAAACACAGTAGATTGAGTTTAGAGTGAGAAAACAGCGCCCTTTTCAAGTACGCGCAAGGAAGGAGAAATGCTTTCATTTCTCCTTCCTTTTCTGGCTTTTCATGCGCGTTGCACTGTGCAGCACTCATACAAAGTAGGAAAAGCTTTCCCTCGTGTTTAGGCATAGAGGGCCATATTATCAAGGACGACGTTAAAATTATTGCTGCTTTAGCGGCAGGAAACTGCCGCTAAAGCGGCAATAATGGGCTTGATGCTCTGCCGTGTGAATTCCCATAGAAGCCCATGTTCACACCAGAACATGGGCTTCTATGGGAATTCACAAGGGCATATTATCAAGCCCATTATCGCCGCTTTAGCGGCAGTTTCCTGCCGCTAATGCGGCGATAATTTTAACTCCTTCCTTGATAATGTGGCCCAGAATTTTGTACAGGAAGTGTATCCTTCCTGTACAAAATCTATGCTGGGCTCACACACACACCCTAGCGCTATGGCGCTAAGGTGTGTGGGTGGCGCCCAGCAGCTGTAATGAGCGCCGGCGCAAGGAAAAGGGGAGGACAGAGCCATATCTTTGAAAATATGGCCCTCTCTTGCTCCCACTCTGTCGGGCAACAAAGTGCAGCCTCGCGGGGGCTGCGCTGTGTGAATTTGTCGTAAATCTCCCCCTTGGTCATTACCTCCACATTTTATGAGGGCTATGCCTCAGTCGTTCCCCGAGTTCACCGCAGGGCGATGGGAGGTCTCTCAGTTTGGGTCAGTGTGAGCCTTCTTGTGGAAGTCACGGTTATTACTCTGGGTCTCCATCTTTTTTAGTTCTGAAGAGATATGACAATTTATCTTGTTTTTCTTTTTCTTTAATTAATTTTTACCACAATGATTTTACCAATGCTGTTAGCACATCTTTTACCTATCCGTTTAAAATTCTTTCTAAGTTAAAACTTGCTGTAGGCACTATAAAGCGGCAGCCGTACTATTTGGTGTGCGGTGATCTTAACAGCTAAGCTGGTAAACTGTAACTGGGAACTAGGAGCGTTCACAGTGGGCTGTCGAGCTTCTAGTGACAATAGAGAGGCTGAGTTGTCTAGGTACCTAGCGGCACATGAGCTCGTAGATCTACTCAACACTTTAGGGGAGGACAGTGTATTTTTACCATCCTTAAGAGGAAATGGCTGCCTCTCAACTATCGATTATATATTCGTGTCCAATAACTTCATACCTTGGTTTGCCAAAAGGGAGGGTGTTCAAACTGAGTGGAGGTGAGATCATATACCTGAACAGGCATAATTGTATTTCAAATGTAGTCTCTATGATGAATACAGGCCCCAGCTAGGCCCGCAGGACACAAGGGTTCGCTCTCCTGTAATGGAATCTATAAGGAAGTTGGCACGGAAACTGCAAAGTACAAAGACAGAGTTTATTAACCCTTAAGGGTGGTCCTACAATCCATACAATACCCTTCAGTATTGCATAGAGTAGCACAAAGAACTTGCGTACACGGTCCCCTTTTATACACAACAGAGGGGCTCATAAGTGGGAGGATACAACATGAGGCGAGGAATGTTACCTTTTATGGACATTTTCGATACAAGATCAATATGTGGGCGGAGCTGACATACTCCTTGAGCCCGCGAAAACATGGTCAAGCAAGGACTAACTGATAACAGATGTGGTCAAGTCTGGGCATGCGCCAGGTGGACAAAGGAACTATTTATAGACTGTTACTAGGCAGATTACAAGAGCAACTAACACGAAGATAGGACTCTCCTCGTGTTGAGCACGTGGAGACATGACAATACAAAATGGAGTCCAAACTTCAGTCAACATAACGAAAGAGACATGTGTAAGGCAGGAGAATTCATGTCTTTAGTAAATGCTTAATCACATCGTAGTTTCAATTTACAACAGACGACCCTTTCAGCATTTACTGAAGACATCCGGTTTGTTAGGATAATCATCGTATATGTCAATTATCATCATTTCTTCTACTTCCTTAGCTAAACGTTTCTGATAAGTGACATTGGCAATAGCTTTCTTATCGGGGATACAGAATGATACACATAAGGAACAGAGCAAGGGACCACATTGGACACAGATGCAGCAAGAAAACAGAACTGCTATAATTATACAGAGACCAGTTAAAACCTTCCAACCCCAAGCAGTGATCAATGCCCAAAACCATCCAGAAAAGGACCAAGTGCCGTTTTCTGTATGGATTTCAGCTGCAATTTTATGCAACCTGTTGATTGCATTATAGACTGACGGTGTGTGGTCTGGGATAAACACGCAGCAACTACTTCCGATAATTTTACAAGCTCCACCTCGATCAGCTAACATAACATCTAACACCATACGATTCTGCAATGCAACAATTCTGGTAATCTGTAATTCTTCCGTAAGATTCCCAAGAGCAGCAGCGGTTTGGTTTGTCACAGCCTCTACCACTCTTGTTAATCTTCGAACTTTCCTACTATTTAGGGCAGCTCCAACGAAGAAAAACAATCCTAAATTAAAATCAATATACTTCTGCAGACTGGTGTCAGTCTGGTCCATGTCATCAATTGATAGAGTACGTTTATACCTATTTACAGTCACATTATTTAACAACTTCAAATCCTTATGATAGGATGCAGGTGCCAAAAATACAGGAGGCAACAAAAATGCTACATAACATACTCCGGACCAACCGGCTGGCAAACGGTAATAACCTTTATTTCCGCATACGAAGTATGTATTATGGGATGCTAAGAAGGTACTGTTATTCAACCCATCGATGTTTAATATGGTAATACAATCGCTAACACCAACAGGAATATAACCCACACTTTGGACACACAGGTCCGCTTGAGCTTGTGCCACTTGAATCACAAATTTGTCTTTTCCCACAGTGTCTCTGGTGTTCGTGAAAATATAAGGAATCGATTCATTGTCTGGTCGATACTCTTCCCATTCCCAAATTGTCCCATTCGCTTGCGGATATCCATCTTTATCCTGATGACATTCTTTATTGAGTCTGAAGAGTAATCGTCCCACTGTGGGTTTCCGAGTGGCAAAAAGCAAAGTGTACCATGCTCTACAAGAGCCATTATGAGAGAAAGGAAGAGGTATGAATGGCGTTCCTCCTTTCTTCTGATGAGCTGGCATCATACCACATATCCAACAGTTCGTAGCATTCGTGGCAACGTGGGTATGATGCAACATCTGGATGAAAGTGTTATTCAAATAAGACTGACGATGCTTCAATTCTTGATACGGAAGGGTATAGAAGTAGTGCTCCTCAGGCACTGGAGTGGTCAACACAAGTAACTCTCGAGCAGGAGTCACATCCTCCACAAACCATGTGGTTATCCCAACAATAGCTACTGTGAGCATAAAACCTGTTGCACAAAGGATCTTCTTTTTCTCCATGTCAGAATAGAGAATCAATATCTTCCTGAAACTAAAAGGTTTGTCAGAACTCTTCCCCTTGGGCAGCGGTCGATTTCTTCACCAACGGGCCAAGACGGGTGTCGCTACACTAATGCAGGGCTGATCCCCCCCCCTTGCCTCATTGGCTCTCCGTTTCACTAACCCAAGGGCCGTTCTGACAACATGTGCCGCTACTTGAGGGATTCACTTTCTTGGCCTCAGATGATATCGCTTTCCTCCAGGAGCCGCGTGGTCCGGAAAGAGCTCCTCAGCGTCGTTCGATTCCACAGCACGGCCTTTCTCTGTGGTCAGAATCTCTCGTTGATCGGTCAATACAGCAGGCTCCACCAATCCGGGCGGTACTTTGCGGCAGTGCAGGGAATGGATCCAATTCTTTCTGTTGGAAACTCGCACAGCCGTCCTCGTTGCCAGTAAGACTTGCTCAGGACCAACCCATCTCGGCTCCAGGCTGTTCGTTCTGTCAAAGATTTTCACCATGACATAGTCTCCAGGCCGGAGACTATGTCCTTCGCCGGTGGACCGATCAGGGAGCGCCTCCCGGACCTGTTGATGAATTGAAACCAAGTTATCCGTTAACTGTGCCAGATAACCATTCATCATTACACAAGGTACATCATACACAGTCTTAGGTTTTGGTGGACCCCAAATATTCATTGGACGTCCAAAGACAATCTCGTACGGTGTAAGACCGATTCGAGAGTGCGGTACCGACCTAATTGACAACAACGCCAGCGGTAAAGCATCTGGCCAAGTCAAAGACGTCGAAGCTTGGATTTTAGCGATCTTGAGCTTCAGTGTACCATTATACTTCTCGACTAGTCCTGCAGATTGAGGGTGGAATACTGCGTGGAACTTCTGGGTGATGCCTAGACCCTTCAAAACATACTTTATAACATCCGCTATAAAGTGGGGTCCGTTATCACTCCACAGAAGTCTACAAACGCCATATCGAGGGAAGAACTCCTTCAACAGCATCTTGGCGGTAGTCATTGCAGTATTGTCCTTCGTAGGGTATGCCTCAACCCATTTGCTAAAGGCACACACCACTACTAGAACATACTTCAAATTGTTACAACGCTCAAGCTGGATGTAATCCATCTGCAGAACCTCAAAGGGTGCAGTAGGTGTTACAAATCCTCCTGCTGGGGTCCGAGTACCCTTTCCTGGGTTATACCTCAGGCAGATCATACAGGTCTGCACCACCCTCTTTGCCGTGCTAGCAATCTCTGGATGCTCCCAGACTTGGGTAAGCAATTTTACAATTGCGGAAGCTCCAACATGTGCTAGCCCATGTGCCATCTGAACCATAGGTTGTACAAAAGGCGTGGGTAATTTCCATCTATCCATCTGCTTATTTCTCCAGCAACCCTCATCATCCAATTCTCCCTCACTGGACCATTGCTCCCGTTCTTTGTCAGAAGCGGTCCTCTGTATTTCTCGCACTCCTTCCTTCGCATCATGCCATCTTTCTACTTGCGACTTCACTACATACATGGCAGTAGCACCGGGCTGCATCGCAGTCTCCCGTGCCACCCGCATTCCCTTCTCCAACTTTATCGACTACTTTCCTATGGGCGCTACATTTAACGATGGCAATTTTCTTCGGATATGTCAATGCAGTTAAAAGATTATGGACTAACTCCCCATGCATTATTTGTACTCCATGTGACGTTAAGAACCCTCTCTCCTTCCAGAGCAGGCCGAAATCGTGCGCTACTCCGAAGGCATAGCGGCTATCTGTATAAACATTCACACACAATCCTGTACTGAGCTCACATGCTCGTGTTAATACTATCAGTTCCGCTGCTTGAGCTGATTTCTGTGGTATGCGTGCTGTCTCCACTATTGTTTGCAATGTGGTAATTGCATACGCTGCTGAAGTCGTACCATCTGGTAGCTTCAGGCATGACCCGTCCACCCACAATTCTCCATCTACATCTGAAAAGGGCGTATCCTGGAGATCAATACGACCCTTTGTTTGTTCCTCAGTCACAAGGATACAATCATGTGCTTTCCGTGCCTCAGACCGAGTCTCGGGGTATGGCAACAATGTGGCAGGATTTAACGTCACGCACCTCTTTAACGTAATATGAGGAGCCAAAAGCGTCAGCTCATATCCCGTTAAACGGGCACTGGTCAAATGCTGCGTTTTTGTCTGATTAAGCAAGGCGTCAACAGCATGGGGGACTAACACCAACAGCTTATGAGATAACACAATTCCCTCGCTTTGGCGTATTGACACAGCTGTTGCCGCAACCGAGCGAAAACAACCAGGCAATGCTCGGGCAACAGGATCAAGTACAGCCGAAAAATATGCACAAGGGTGCTGCTTGTCGCCGTGCATCTGCACTAAAACTGATAATGCACATCCATCTTTCTCATGCACATACAGCGAAAAAGGTTTGGTATAATCAGGAGTCCCTAACACTGGTGCTGAACAAAGGGCCTGTCGCAGTTTCTGAAAGGCAGTGTCACACTCATTCGTCCAAGGAAGCGGGATAGGTGTGTCTTTTGTCAAAAGGGCTAACAATGGCTTAGCTATGTGTGAAAACCCTAGTATCCATTGCCTACAAAACGACACGAGACCCAAAAATGCACGCACGTCCTTCTGCGTGGACGGCGTCGGCGTGTCCAGAATCACTTGGACACGATCTGGTGTGAGTGCACGCCCCTCCTTAGACAAAAGGTGACCCAGATAAGTCACCTTTGGTCTACAGAATTGCAACTTTTTCCGAGAGACTTTGTGATTGTGGGATGCCAAAAAGGAAAGCAAGGACAACGTACTCCTTTCACACAACTCCGAAGTGTCGGCCGCCAACAAGATGTCATCGACATATTGAATGAGGGCGACACCCTCAGGCAGAACAAAGGAGTCCAATTGTCTTTTCAAAGCTTGACTGTAAATGCTAGGGCTTTCTGTGTAGCCCTGAGGGATTCTACAAAATCGGTAAGACCTATTATTTAAAGTGAAACCAAAGAGGTATCGACTATCGGGATGAATGGGAATGGAAAAGAAGGCATTTTTCAAATCAATAACTGAAAACGTGGTCGCCGTAGGCGGGACCAAAGTAAGCAACGTCGTGATATCAGAAACCACTGGGTACTGAGGGATCACGATCTTGTTTACTTCTCTCAAATCAATGATAAACCGATAGACTTTGGCATCCGTATCCTTTTTCAAAATGGGTAGAATCGGGCTATTACAAACGTTATAGGGAACTTCTTCCACTACTCCCACCTTAATCAAATCCTGCACAATCTGTATAAGAGCCTCTTCCCCATCCTGCGAAATACGATACTGTGGAAGGCGTGGTAACACCGCCCCCTCCTGGACACTAATGTGAACAGGCGGAATCACCATCTGTCCCACATCAGTATCCGAGGTGGCCCACAGAGCACAAGGGAGAGTAGCTAACACAGCATCTTCTGTAACCACACACATCCGTTCAGACAGGGGGTAATTGTCATTCAATATCACCCGCACTCCAGCAGGGGAACAGCGGATCGTAGCTCTGAAGTGCTTCAGCATATCAAGGCCCATAATATTGTCCGGCGTGTTCGGGGCAAGCAAAAACGGACAGGGTGCAGAAAAGGAATCAACCTGAAATGTGAGGGGCTGCGAAAGAGGGCTTCGGGAGAGTGTACCATCAAACCCTACCGATGTAACCATTAAGCCAGATGGGGGAGCCCTCGGAACCAATTGTTTAGACAGCGCACTACGAGTCGCTCCTGTATCCACTAGGAACTGATCAGTAGAACCCAAAACCTCAGCTGATACGTAAGGACCCTTCTGATCAACAGGCACCTCAACTGATTCTAACCCCCATCCAACGCATTCATATGCATGCTGAGAATCATGGTACCTAGAACGGTCAATCCCCGACACTTGATACTGGTTTTGTCGATCGAAAACATTAGACCTATCTCGTTGCTGCCCAGCAGGGTCAAAACGAGCGTGATCATTAGAATTCCCTCTAAAATTCGAGAAGCCCCCTCTACCTCTCGGGCCACCCTGATTGTGTCCCTGACGCGAAGCATGCAACGCCGGGCAATCTCTGGCCCAATGTCCCGATTGCTTACAATACGCACATTGATTCCTGTTCAGATCAGATCGGCCCGAAGGAGGACCATAAAATCCTCCCCTACCTCTATTTACACCCCGTCGGGGCGGACCATATACTTGTGCTAACATCACCTTTGTTTTTAAATCCTTCTATTTCTTCTCCTCCTGCCCCTTCGCTTCTTGCTCCTGGCGCTCATAGTACTGAGCTATAGTCAGGAGGGCTGTCGGGGTCGCAGTGGACCAAGAACTTTCACTTGCTTTTAGGCGGGCTGCGATCGCCGGTAATAAATTCGCCACATATTTATCAGCAAAAAGGTGTCGACCCGTGTCATCCGTAAGTGACTGACCACTAAAATCATGAAACGTCTCCTCAAAGCGCGTAAAGAAATCTGCAACTGATTCATCGACTTTCTGCTTGCACGAGGCTAGCATATTCCAGTCAATCTTTTTAGGGGGAATGGTTGTCTTCAACTTAGTCAGAATAGCAGCAGGGAGATCTAAGATAATCTGAGGTGGTTTCTGCGCGGGCTTTCTCTCCCTATCCTCATCCTCAAGCTCAGACCATCGAGCCTTAAAAGCGGCAGCATCATCCACCTTCCGCACAGATCGCCACATATCTGGTGGTAGAATAAGCCCAAAGAACAAATCTATATCTGCTAAGGTCATAATACAAGAATTCAAGGCCCCCTCAACTTCTTCGTAAAAGGCCGCTGGATTCTTGCGGGGATCAGGCAACGCATTCTTTAATGCCATGACGTCAGCCCTGTGCCAGGGAGTATAAACCCAATTATACACAAAATATCCCTTAGCATCGGCGGAGGTAATATCCGAGCTAGTCCCCGTTCCTTTAGGAGGAACATACAAAGGCGCCGCCTCTCGCATTGGTTTAGCATGCACTAGATCGCTCTTATCTGATTGAGAGGTGGATGAATGGCCGTCTCCGGTACGCGAATCCGACCGCTTCTCCTCCTCGAGTTGCTGGCGTGCTTTCTCTTTAAGGTCTTTCGCCGCATCCCGCAACGCAAACAGTCGCCGAACCGCCTCAGGCGCCTTAGAGGGAGAGAAAACACCATTACGCAATGCTTTAGCATCTGATACCACATCGTCAGGTTCAAAGACACTGGAGTATTTCCGAAAGGCACCAATCACTTCATCAGAAAAGTGTCCCAAGAAATACAACCTTTCTCTATCCTGCCACGACTCCCAAGAATCCAACAACTCAGCAAGGGATAACTTGCCCTTACATGCACGATAGGAAACCTGCCGAAGCTCACCCATTCGCTCAGCCGATAACATGGACCGCGTGTCTACCTTACCCGAACCCGATCCAGAATCTTGTGGCCTCGGGGCAGACGCGCCGACATAAGGAGGCGGAGAACGATCTAATAAATAAAAATCACCGTCATGATTATTAAGGACAGGATAGAGTGGCTGACGAACAGCATATTGACCCGAGACTTGTAACCTGCGTTCTTTCTCTTGCCTCTCCGTCTGTTCTCTTTCCTCCCGACGCTTTGCTTCCTGCGCTCTCACATGATCATTCTTTCGTTGCTCTTTATCAAACAGCGCTTTCTCACGTTTCTCTCGCTCACGCACTTCCTTCACCCATAATCGCACACATTCAAACATGTCTTGACGAGCACGCCGTTTACACATACACTGTTCCACATACTCAATCTTACGCATATCAAACGACCCATACAACGGCCACCGTAACTCAGGATCCTTTCTGGTATATTTCCTCCATACTGTGCTGTACATTATGGAGGAAAGACCATGCTTCACATACATATCCCTATTAGGAGTCCCCTCTGGGGGAGCTGGAGCAGATTCCTCGAGGTTTAACCGGTTTCCAAAGCAGCAGCACCACTTACGGAGTGCGCTAAAAGCAGGCATGCTCAAAAATAATGCAGAATATGCAGTATTATCAAAAATGGCACTTAAACGTTGTGCCGTTCAAAGTTACACAGCTCCGGAGAAATATCTCCACATTACCTGCCTATATGTGTTGCAACGCATATATTCTCACAATAATCAATACAAGATATGACCGGTCATCACAAATCAAACTCAAATAGCCAAACCAGGCTTCAAAAACTCGGAGCAAGTACCGTACAACGGTTCTTACCAATCAAGAGTCCAGATTCCAACTGCCAAGCTCCAAAATTCGCCCAAACGGCTGTCACGGCAGGACCGACATAAGAGGTCTCAGTCGAGGACCGGCGCCACCCAGATGGTCAGGTCGGAAGGGAAGGAAGAAAAACCTTGGGATGCCAGGACTAAAATGCCTCTGGCAGTGATCACATCCCCAGCCAAATTCCTCACCTTCGTCGCGACCAATCCTTCGAGCATCCGAGTCGCCGATGAGCCCCACGTGACGGGCGCCAATTGATGAATACAGGCCCCAGCTAGGCCCGCAGGACACAAGGGTTCGCTCTCCTGTAATGGAATCTATAAGGAAGTTGGCACGGAAACTGCAAAGTACAAAGACAGAGTTTATTAACCCTTAAGGGTGGTCCTACAATCCATACAATACCCTTCAGTATTGCATAGAGTAGCACAAAGAACTTGCGTACACGGTCCCCTTTTATACACAACAGAGGGGCTCATAAGTGGGAGGATACAACATGAGGCGAGGAATGTTACCTTTTATGGACATTTTCGATACAAGATCAATATGTGGGCGGAGCTGACATACTCCTTGAGCCCGCGAAAACATGGTCAAGCAAGGACTAACTGATAACAGATGTGGTCAAGTCTGGGCATGCGCCAGGCGGACAAAGGAACTATTTATAGACTGTTACTAGGCAGATTACAAGAGCAACTAACACGAAGATAGGACTCTCCTCGTGTTGAGCACGTGGAGACATGACAATACAAAATGGAGTCCAAACTTCAGTCAACATAACGAAAGAGACATGTGTAAGGCAGGAGAATTCATGTCTTTAGTAAATGCTTAATCACATCGTAGTTTCAATTTACAACATCTATCACCAAACACTCTACGGTCGTCCTAAGGTTTATATGGCACCTTGAAACACCCAGCTAGCACCTTGGCCGCTCTTATAATGTCTCACCAGGGTTTATTCCTCAATTGCTTATCAGAAGTCAGTGGAAATGCTATGCTTGTTTCTAATGATAATTTAACCCAGTGCATCAAGCAATCGCAGCTTAAACCCACTCAACCCCATAAAGGTGAATCCCGTTGGTTCGACACGTTCTGCTCTGCGGCCAACAACAGATTGAGAAAGGCTTTGGCTGCTACCCCGAGAGATAGGTCAGCGGTTCGGGCTACAAGTCAAGGTTATAAATCTATCCGTCAGTCCAGGAAAGAGGCTCTGTACAAGAGGGATTGGGAATCACTGGAACACACTGCAGCTGGGAATAACAGCAAGCTTTTCTGGAAATTGGTAAAAAAGGATTAGATCAAGGGGCACCCCAGCATATCTGCTGCTATAGTGTCATACCTTGGCATCTGACTGGGTCTGGCACTTTAGCACCATATATCACATCGAGGCGAGTGCTGGGAAGCATTCTTCAGGACTGAGTGCAACATTCACCACCTCTTTTTGTATCTTTGCCTGAAATAGAGTCGGTGATACGGCAGTGCTTGGGCAAGAAAGCGCCTGGCCCAAACGGGGTCCCAGTAGACCTTATAAAATGTAGAATAGACTTTTGGAGTCCATTGATCACCAATGTCTTTAACGCATCCCTCAATTTTAGTATCCCCCTTTCATGGACAATATCTATCATCATCCCACTATAGTATAGACCAAAGAATTTTTGTAGCAAATAAAGAAAAAAAGGGAAAAAACAGAGCAATCAAGATAACATAAAATACATTCAGTTCCATTTAACTATTATAACACAATACCATTATCATAACTACATTATATTTATTTCTCTGCTTAATATATATTTATATCCTAGCCATGTTTTCATTGGTACATCAGCTTTGAAAAAGCCCCAGGCTGCATGCCAGAAGGGGCGAAGCACGTGTTGGCTGGTTCGATCGAGTATAAGTTATTCAGACTTTTAAGAATCGCTCTTTGAATATGGGATTTGGAACCAATAAATGAATTACTAATCACCACCAAATGAAATGTTCTGATTAATTATGATTTTATTCCTCTTTGCCTTGATCCACCAAATCACTTTATTTTATGAACGGGTGAGGGGTCCCCCATTCTTCAAGGCAAAGCGTCCATAGATATATACTCAATAAAATATGATGTACCAACAGATAGGATCTTATACCCCTCCAACTCGTGTGCCACATATGGGGCAGGGGTTTGGATTCTCGACAAAACCTCTTTTCTCCAAGCTGAAAAAAATGGTATTTGTAGGAGGAATTTGTATCTTCCGCCGACTACCTCTAGTTATATTATCCACTCAGAGCTAAATCAAGATTATATAGCAGATAAGGTTCATCTAACCCTCCCCCCCCTTCTGCTCCGGGTTACTGTGTGGATAAATCTTGGAATCCCTAAGTTTGGATAAGGGGTCTTCAATACCTTGGCTGAGGTATATCGCTAAAACTCTCTACACCTTGGGTTTGTCCACTTTTTTTCACGAATTTGAGGAGTGTCACCAAGGAGGACAAATCAAGGGTCAACTCCCTTTTTTAAAATCTTAGCAAGAAATCAAGGCTGAGAACTGAATTGTCCAAATGCTCTGTTTTGACATATTATAGGTCTTTGGCTTTAGGGGAGCCCATCATCTATTTATCATTAAACCTTACTCACTGGGAGAGATCACTTCTTTTTTGTTTCAGAGCGGGCACAATTTGCCGGCTTTTAAATTTGAATAGTGCGCCAGGCCTGGCGGGGGCCCTGTCCTGCCTTAACCATGTGAGAATTTTAGCGAACAATCATTCACCCTTATGCATCAAGCCAAAATCCAGTCGGTAAAATACCGATTCCTTATTAGCTCCCGGTATTAAGTAAAAAATACCCAATCCCAATGCATCAACCCAAAAGCAGAAATCGGTATTTAAGGAATCCTTAAATAGCGATTCTTTAAATAGGGATTCCTTAAATACCGATTCCTTAAATAGCGATTGCATTTAAGGAATCCCAAAGTGAGATTCCTTAAATGCAATGCATCAAAGTTTAAAAATTAGCGATTTCGCTAATAAGGGGAGCAAATTACCATGAAGATGAACTGCATGGTAATTTGCAAAAACTTTGAAAAATGCACTTTTGTGCATTTTTCAAAGTGTCATGTTGCGCACACACATGCCCTTAGAGCATGTGTGTGTGCAACATATGTGCACATATCATTTTCAGGGGTGCAACAGGGTGTCCTTTTGACACCCTGGCACCCTTGAAAGTGCTCCAGCTATTAGCGATTCGGTAATACCGAATCGCTAATACAGAATGGCTTTACATTCATTCCTATGGGCCTCCAAGGCCATAGGAATGAATGGGTAGGTATTCCTTATTACCGATTCGGTATTACCGATTCGGTAATAAGGAATGTTAAGGAATCGCTATTTGAATAGCGATTCCTACATGCATAGCCTTTTGCTATTCCTTATTAGCGATTCCTTATTTTTCGCTAATAAGGAATCGCAAATGCTAATGTTGATGCATATGCCCCTATGTTGCATTTCATGTTCTTTTGTAATTTTCACGTAAGGCACTTTCTCAAAGCCGTTACTAAAGAGCATGGGGCATCGCAGAGGCGGTGCAGCTTTGGGACATCTCCAACAACTGAATTCCCCTGACATATGCTTCTGGGTTAGCACCTTTTTCAAATCCGCTGTAAGAACTAGAAAAATTCTTGGGGTTGTAATAATGTCTACTGTATAAATAACCACTTTCTTTGTTAATGTTTAGTTTTCTTTAGAATATTTATTATTGGTTTTTACACATGCTTATTAAAATCGTAATTGAAGGCATATAGATACTCAACATATGAAGGATTCTGAATTATTTGGCCTCAGCATTTGACAAGTTTCAAGTCTTCTGACTGATGTTGTTATTTTTTTTTAGAGCATACTGAACGTCATCTGCAGGAATCTTGTATTAATGGAATGATTGGTTGTTGTTATTATGTTTTCGTTTTTATTCTTTTATGGCCTATTAAAGGCGAATAAAGATTTTTGAACTTGAGATTGAACTTGACCATGAGCGGTCCAGCCCCCTCTTATTTATCTGTTTGGCTGCGTACGGTGTGCTGACCTCACTAGCTGTGACAGTGGGCCCGAGTCCATACAACTATAGACTCGCTGTGGCACTTTCAGCTCAGCACATGCAAAGTCACGAAGTCTCTGATTAGAAGCTGGGTTTGACCTGCGTCCATACCGGTGACCAGCTTGGAGTTGGGAGCTGACCACTCCGGCCGGTTAAATTGGCTCTGGAGCAGTCACAGGTGGGCTGGTAGGACATTTGGCTGGAGTGATGCCAGTTTCAGATGTTTCCAGCATCACCCGACCAGCCTCAGCCAGACTGTCGTCATTCTCTGTTTCATCTTGGCTTAGGTTCCGAGCTGGCCTGGACCACGAAATGTTCCTGGTGGTGGTGTCTCTGCCTCAGCGGGCCGTGATCATTGTTGGTGTGTTTATGAAAACAATGGTTCAAAAGTGGCCAAAAAATAGTCCAAGGCAGTTGCAGGGGTTGCGTCAGAATGGGGAACAATGCATCTTAGTCACGGGAGACAGTTAATGCTGGAGGGAGTAAGGGAATATGTGACCAGGGACACGTTTCGATCAGGATAACAATAGTTGTTTATTTTCAGTAGTATGCAGGGAATAATAATAGTTTAGGTGCTCACATAAAAAAGCATTAACTGCCTCCCCTGACTTAGATGCATTGTTCCCCATTCTGACGCAACCCTTGCATCTGCCTTGAACCATTTTTTGGCCACTTTTGGACCATTGTTTCCATAAACATTACTCCACCCCAGGTTCTAATATTGGGGTACCCTTGTTTTCCTTCTACGTGAACATTGTTGCTTTCACCGTTGTCACTGTTCAGGATCCTTTTTTATAGGGAATCTGAAGCTTCCACCCTGGGTGACAGTCTTTTATCAACACCTGATCCTATACTCTCAGTTGTCTCTGAGCAACCTTTCTAGCCTGGCTGGCTCTCTCATTGGTTTCCCTTCTCCTGCTTTGAACTTCCCCCCCATGCGGAACAGATTTCAGTTGCCAGCCAGGCCTAGATGGGATGCTATCTTGGACTAGCCACTGAAACATGAGGTGCATGGGTGAACATTTGGGGCCCGAATCCAATGCGGTTTGGAAATCATTCCGACTGAATCAGTTCGGGAATGGTTTCCAACTGACTCGGATCGGGAGAGTCCGAACAACCAAGTACGATGCATCTAGATGCTTCCAGATATGATTTGGTTGGACTACCATTGACTTAAATGGGAGGTTATGTTCTGACCGAATGCATAGGCTCCCATTGAAGAAAGGGGTGGCTGGGGATAATCGTGCACCCTGTGGCGGGCACCCCCTGGTGCCTGCCACACTGTGCATGGCTGGTAAATGGGGACCCATGGGTACCCCCTGGCCCAATCAGGAAGGCTCCGAGTGCAGGGGGGCCCGCTACAGGCCCCCAAAGTCTGATTCCGACTGCAGATTAGAGTCTAACAGCACGATTCGGAAAATCTGTTGGAATCCAGCATCGTAATCGGTCGTTCGGAAATGCGGCCTGTAGAGATGCAGGATTCTTCTCGGTACAGCTCGGTTATTCTGAATGCCGTCGGGTTCAGATTGGATATTCCTAATACCTAACTCGCATCGTACTCAATCGGTCGGAAACCTTTCCAATTTGGTCGGAAAGACACGTTCCCGATCTGATTCGGATGGAGCAAATGACATTAGGAGGCATTCCTAACCACTTCAGAATCGGGCCCTTAGTCTGGAATGCATTATAATGCAATAGGCACGCAGAAACTTGTGAAGCTCCCACTCATAGTCCTGATTTTGATCTACTGCACTTCTGAGTACTCTAATCAATGTTCTCATGAACCTCTTGCCTGTGCCATTGGCCTGGGGCCACTGCAGCGTTATCTTCCAGCGCTTGATGCCTAACGTCGAGAGATACTGGACAAAGTCTGCTCATTGGAAGGGTGGACCATTGCTAGTTTTGATGACTGTTTTTTCCAGCAAGGGTTTGACATGGGTGAATGCAGTAGATGGTACCAACTCCACTCTGGGGTATTTGAATCAGTCATCCACCAGCACCAGTGTTTGCCTCCCATCCGGGAAACGTCCAAAGTCAATACTGATCCTTTCCCAGGTGTGTCTGGGTGCATCCTCGGTTAAGACTGGTGCTGGAGCCACAGGATTCCCTAGGAGCTGGCAAATGGGACACATTTGGACCACTTCCGCCACTTTGCGGTCCATGCAAGGGAAGCATACCATACTTCTAATTCTGATCTTTGTCTTCTCAACGCCTTGATGTCCCTCATGAGCCAAGGTCTTTGAGGTCTCCTGGGATTACTATGCGATCTCCTCTCATGATGACTCTACCTGCCAAGAAGTTGAGCTCATCTTGTACCCTCCATATCTATGTAAGCCTATGTTTTTCGTCTGGGTGCCATTGGTTTGTATCTTTCACGAATGTTGATGATGGCTTTTTCCACACTTTGCAGTCCAATGTCCTTAGCCATCGCTTGTCTAATGTCTTCCACAGTGAGAGCCTTTGGACATGCAGCATTAGTCACCAGATGTGCAAATTATTCTGTGCCTTCACTGTCATTTTCTCCAGCCTCGAGTGCTGTGTTTGGATGTCTTGAAAGAAAATCTGCTAGATGCTGGCTCCTGGCCGGTATATAGCTATGAATCGATAAGGCAGTAGCTGCACTGCCCACTGTTCGATCCATGGGGTTGAGTGGGGACTGGTCCTTGCAAATAGGCGTCCAAAGGGTTTGTGGTCTATGATAACTTTGATTCCACATCCATAGATGTATAGGTGAAAGTGATGACGCCCATTTTATTGCCAAAGTTTCACGCTCGATCTGGGTGTAGCGCACTTCGGTAGTGGTCAGTGCACGGCTAGCAAAAGCAAGAGGATTCCAGACCCCTGGTTCATGTTCCTGGGTCAACACTGCCCCTAGTCCTACTGGGCTTGCATCCACCACTAACTTCATGGCTTTTTCCAGATTGAAGTACGCCATGGTGGCATCCGTTAGGAGGGCATTCTTGATGCTGTCAAATGCTTCTTGCTCGGCGGGGCCCCCAAGCCTACTTAGCTCCGGTCTTGCTAAGCCCACTGACTGGTTCTGAAAGGCTGGCCAGGTTTGGCAAGAACTGTGCACAATCTATTGCCGTGCCCAGGAAACTGTGTATTTCTGTTACATTCTTCCTTCATTGCTGCTGACTTTTGGGGGTCTACTTGCAGCCTCTCTTGCGACAACACAAAGCCAAACTCAACAAAGAACAAGCATTTGTCTTTGTGCAATGTCAGCCCACTTTCCTTCAGGCGTTGCAGTGTGACTTTCAAGCATTTTTGATGTTCTGCCAGGGAGGATGCGAATATGAGAATAGCAATACAGATATTAAGCACCCCTTCCAGACCTGACAACATCTCCCTGATTGTATTTTGGAAGAGAGCTACGGCTGAGGAAATTCCAAAGTTGAGCCATTTGTATCGGCATAGTCCGAAGTGGGTCGTGAACATGGTAATGTATCCGCTGTTGGTTGGCGCACTAGCTGATGGTCCCCAGCATGCAAGACCAGCTTGGTGAACCATTTTGCACTGTTTAAGTCCGCAATGTTATCATCCATTGTTGGCGTTATGTGTCTTTCGCTGCGGATTGCTCGATTAGGTAGCCTCATGTCAATACAGAGCCAGATAGCTACCGACTGCTTTTTTTTTTTTTAACCATATTTTATTAGCTTTAAGACAACATCAATATACATGGACATTCCCAGTTTCATATCTAGTGCATATTGTACATAGCGTTTTTGCCTTTATTTTCTGACGCATTTTCTTCAACATCCCCCTTTTAACAAAACTATCCACCCTTGAGTTGCGCTTATGTAAACGTGAGTGTTTCTATGTGTTGTTGGGTTCTCGTGTGTCGACCCCCCACATTCCATGTGTTGTGGTGCTGTGCCGTCAGACTTCTTTAGGTTGAATGTCCCTCCTGTCCATTCTCCTGTTCTAGCTCTAATAACCTAGGGGTGCTTGCCCCACTTTTTTTGTCCTGTCTGTTCGCCGCCAACTCGCACACTGGACTTTCCCAGGCCCTAGCCCTTTCTATTTTGCCTATTCCCCGGCTGGCCTCCCTGAGCAATAGTCTGCCTTCTGCTCCTGCCCACTTCTCATGCTTTTTTTTCGAGGTGATAATCCGTGGCCCTCCCGGTGCTTTCCAATTCCTGGCTATCTCTCTCTTGGCCAGGACATAGGTGAGGTCCTGGAACTTTCCATTTATTTTATTTTTGGTTGTGTGGGGAAACCACCCTAATAGGAAGTACTCTGTGGCCTGTGGAAGCTCTTTGTCAATAAGGTCGCCTATCACCTGTCTTATCTCCTTTGAAAAGAATTGCAACATGGGGCAGCTCCAAAACATGTGAAGTATGTGCGCCTCCCTCTCCCCGCATCTCGGGCACACTGCCGTTTACGCACCAAAATGTCTCCTAATTCGGGCCGGCATTAGATACGCTCTATGTAGCACACAAAAGTTAATTAATTTAAATCTCACATTTCTAGATGCTTTCGGGGTTCGCTCTAGAATTTTGGCCCACTCTCGCTCCAGTATCTGTTTACCCAGGTCTTCTTTCCACTGTAATTGCAAGCGCTCTAATGGCTTTTGCATATCACCCCGTATTGCCTTATATAGGCAGGACACGGTCTTAATCCTTCTTGCTGACACCTCAACATATCTACACCCCACTAGCGCCCGTGGTTCCACACCCCCAATGTTCCAGTGCTTTCTAATCCTCTGTATGAGGGCCCCATGCTTCAGAAAGTGACCCCTGGGCAAATCGTATGCAGTTTGCAATTCTTCAAATGATAGTAGTGCGGAATCTTGATACAAGTCCCCCATCACTCTCACTCTGCCTCAACCCAGTCCTCCAGCCCTGCCCAGTGCTCCCCCCGTGGAAGACAGTGTAACATTGTGATAGGTATGTCAGGGGAATAGGGGGTTGCAGAGCCCACTTGTCTCAGGTATCTAGCCCAGCAGTGCACCACCACCCTAGTTTCAGTTGTGTCTTCAGACGTATTCCGACGCACTCGCAGCTGGATTTATAGATACTGGCTGCTTGGGTTTCTCTGTGATGACAAGAGGGGATACCCATGGTGTTGGACCAGATACTTTTTCGATTACATCCATCTTTTTTAGGTTCTCTAGCTCCTCTTCCACTTGGTGTTGTAAGTGGAAGGGCACACGTGCTATTGGATGGATTGTCTTATTGATATGCAATTTCACTGGGGCCCCTTGCGGCTCCCTTATCCTAAAATTGTTATTGCTCAAGGATATCCTCTACGTGTAGACCAAGAATTTCTTTTGCGATGAATACTAGGCCTAAATCCTCTGAGGTGTGGTGTCTGAGTAATGTGCCCCTCTGCACACCCATTCGAAGTGGTTTAGCTTGTTGCACACAGAGCGTGTGCGGCCTGCTGCTGGTCATTGTTCTAGCAGGTGATTCTCTAGGCCGCAGTTCTGACATGAGGCCTCTGTGGTTGGTCCCGCCCTTTTGCTGATACTCCAGCCTGTTCCGAATTGTGTCCACTGCTTCAGTCTTGATTGTGGGGCTGTGTCGTGGATGATGTCCCTCTGCCCCTTTGTTCAGTACCACTTACTTTTCTTTTGCCCTTGCGTCAGATAGGTCACATGTGCATGCCAGTATCAACATGTCTTCCAGTGAGATAACTGGTTGTGGTAGAATCAGGTGCCTTAGTTGTGCAGATCTGCAGCCAGATCTGCTGGGTTTGACTTCCTTGAACTGATCATCATCAGTACATGTGCTTACAAGTGCTCATAGTCGAACAGAGAGCATATCTACTTATTCTCTCTCTTTTTGACTGGCTTGACACAATTAAAATCTCTCAAAATCCAGGTTTAATTGGGGGTCAAAATGTGCCCTTAGCACGTTTATGGCTGCATCATAATTGTCAACACCTCCAGTAGCAGGAAGATGTTTGGAACAATTCGTATACTTCATCATCCCTGAAATGTAGTAGCAATGATCTTTTGACTTCACTGTTGGTTTCTCTGATCACACAGAAATACTTTTCTAGCCGTCCTACCCATGTTTGCCATCTAGGTACGGCTGTTGGGGGGTCTGCCAACTCGCGGAATGGTGCGAGTGGCTCACTATATAAAATTGTTAGAAACTGCAGGATGCTATGGCCAAGGAGCATGAGTCCACTGAGACAGACGGTGGATCTGTTTACAAATGCATGGTTTAACTACATGTGTGCTAATAAACCAATCCTTCAAAAGTGTTAGACAAATAAGTCAAACTGCATACCTTTGAAGGAGCAATATGAATCAGTATTAAAGAAGTTTCAAAACTCGAAGTCTTTCCAGAGAATGAGAAAAAATGCTTGTCCCTTTGAACTGATCTACTGGGGGAAAGGAGGTTACACAAGGCACACCCCAGAGAGGGTTTTTTCTTGATAAAGTTTCATTATGGGTCTACTGTGCAACCATGAATTCACACTACAAATATCACAAGGGTTAGTGCATGAATAGCAAGTTTACACACTTATTACTTGACTCTAAAGGTTGAAGTATCACATTCTATGAGTTAATATAACCCAGTGGCGTAGCTAGGCCTTAGGCTGCCAGTGGAGGACCCTGCTTTCGCCGCCCGCGGCGGCTTGCTCGTAGAGCGGGGGGACAGGTAAGAGGCGGGGTGTTGGGCGGGCGCCGCCCCTAAAACTCGTGCCGCCTGGGGCGGTCTACCTCCGCAGCACCCCCCTAGCTACGCCACTGATATAACCTTACATTGATAACTGCTTTTACTTTGAGGAGGAATGAAATTCTGCAGTTTGTTGCTAATTAATTACAGTAGCTATGTAAGTAATACTGTGAGTTAAATTCATGAGTACTGTAGGTTTTGATTAGTTTTCATAGTCCTGCCAACAAACAATCAGCGCTAGACTGTTCTGTTGGTACCAGTGGGGCACTCTAGTATCAACCCCAGACTTTGAGCATGCTTAAACCTGGACCAACAAAGTCACAAAGCCCACCATGAACCTATACTATTCACAAATTCACCAGCAAGATCCAGTTCAAGGGGCCTGGTTTATCAGAATTTCTGCAATTGAAAAAACAGATCATACACGAAGCACCAACGGTGGATGACAAAAAAATTAAATCAATATCGTGTGACTTGAATATCTTGCAAAAATATTGAGGAACAGAATATAGAAGGTAAGAATGCTTATTTTATGTATATAATATTGTTTTTTAAAATATAGTTGCATATAACATTGTATAATAGCATGTTAGGTTTAGGGGAGAAGGGTGGGAAGTTATTTACATTATAAATTATACATTTTGAGTAAATACATAAATGTATTAATGAATTGTTA